>NW_023416958.1:79092-92436 GCF_002922805.2 Oryzias melastigma | reverse complement strand
TCACTTTGATCCAAAAACCAGCAGAATCTGCTTTGTTAGAATTATGCTTGATTTGATTTAATAGCATTTGGACCAATGATTCAGTAATGTTGTTTTGGATGTTGTGAGAGGTGAATTTGTGGGAGGATTTTGTTTATTTATATTAAACTTTGGGTCCTTTGTTAAGCATTTTAGACCATTCTTTTAGAGAAATCATCATTTGAGCTTTTCACATTCACAAAGTGGAAGTTCATTTACTCCAAAGAACTAAACTACTTTTTAAATTGTTCTAGAATATTTACTTTTATCATCATGACTGGGCCCTATTAGATTACTAAAGGTTTTCCTCTGGGACTGTCAGGGCTCTGTCTCCCAGTTCAACCTCTGACCACCAGAGAGAGCCCTCTCCTGAGTATTGACCCTCTCAACCACTTCCTCACTCCATATCCCATGAGCCAATGCTGTCCCCTCCATGTTGTCTCCAGCTGCTTCCCATCAGCCTCATCAGCCCTCTTCTATTTATACCCTGTCTGGACTCTGCTCTGTGCGAAGCATTACCTTGTTCATATTCTATATTGAGTATTTACTTTGTCTTTGGCCTTCCTGTGTTCTGACCTTTGCCTGCCTCCTCATCTCCCTGTCCTGCTCCATGTGTTTGACTCCTGCCTGGTTTTTGGATTATGCTCTCGTCTTTGCCCTTGCTCGGATTTGGTTGCTATTAAACTTACCTGCTGCACATGGATCCAAACGCCTCAGAGTCATTGTTACAGGGACATTTCAGACCAGGATTTTGTATTTTTATGTGGCATTGACTTGATGCATGCTTTGTGAATCCTTTGTCTTTTTCCAACATCATTTTTCAATTCTTAAATCCTTGTTTTGTGAAAACCAAATCCCTGTCATTGTTTCTCCCATATTTACGACACAGAAACAAAAGCATGAAGCATCAAGCTTTGCTGAATATTCCAGTCATGGTCTCCCATCATACCAGCCTGGACAGAATGAGGCGTTCTTACCAAAGTTACGTCTGGAGAAACCAGAGCTGTAGGTTGTGACGGTGTTAAAGTGTTCAAGCCTAAATTTAAATCATCCACAGCGGACACTGCAGGACTGGGAGCAACTGGGACAGCAGGGGCTGCGCTTGTGACACTAGATCAGGGGTCCCCAAACTTTTTCTAGTGAGGGCCACATAACTGTGTTCTTGTCATGGGGGCCCGGGGTCGGTTTGTAGGATAACAGAAAATTACAGGGTGTGTCTAGACGTAATGATTATGTTTTTCCAGAAAGTCACACAATCACATTTTAACAATCCCCTTCTGAGAAAATAAATCTAAAGTATTCCAAAAAATGTTGGAAAAAGACAAAGGATTCACAAAGCATGCATCAAGTCAATGCCACATAAAAATACAAAATCCTGGTCTGAAATGTCCCTGTAACAAGGTGGAGCGGCTGTCGACATGGTGTTCAACCAACAACCTCCTCCTCAACATAACGAAGACCAAAGAACTGATAATTGACTTCAGGAAAAAGAAGACGGGCATTCTGCCACTATTCATCCGTGGGGACTGCGTGGAGAGGGTGACAGACTTCCGCTTCCTGGGAGTTCACATGGAGGAGAGCTTAACGTGGAATACAAACACCACAGAGCTGCTGAAAAAGGCCCAGCAGAGACTGTATTTCCTGAGGTTACTCAGGAAAAACAACATCAACCAAAGTCTGCTGGTGACCTTCTACCGTGCCACCGTGGAAAGTGCACTAGCATACTGCATATGCACTTGGTTCAGCAGCTGTACAGTGGCACAGAGGAAAGCTCTCCAGCGGGTCATCAACACCGCCCAAAAGATTATTGGCTGCCCCCTCCCCACCCTGGAAACCCTCCATAGCTCCCGCTGCCTCAACAGAGCGCGAACGATCACCAGAGACGCATCACACCCTGGACATGCCCTGTTTGATCTGTTGCCTTCAGGCAAACGCTACAGGTCCAGCAGAGTAAGGACAAAAAGACTCCAGAACAGTTTTTACCCCACTGCAATAAACCTCTTAAATGCAGAAAGAAAGCTTTAAATCTGGAGCTCTTCCTGTACACTGAGGACAAAGTAGATGCTTTGTTATATTTATTAATATTTATCATTATTCTGTTTCAGTTCTTAACATTTTTAGCACCTATAGAATATCTTGTTTTGATGAATTTGTCTTTTTATTTATTATTTTTACATGGGTTGATTTTAAGCATGAACTTGGCACGGATCAGAAAGCACTTTTTAATTTCATTGTACCTGTGGCAATGACAAATAAAGATATCTATCTATCTATCTATCTATCTATCTATCTATCTATCTATCTATCTATCTATCTATCTATCTATCTATCTATCTATCTATCTATCTATCTATCTATCTATCTATCTATCTATCTATCTATCTATCTATCTAAATAAATCCATTAACTAGGGAATCCTCTCCTGTCATGGTTCTTTTGAGGCGTTGGACGGCTGCAGCTCCTCACACAGGAGGTTCTTCTTAGCCATCTGGATCTTCCAAGATTTTGTTGTTTTATTTTTTTTTACTTATTAATAATTATATAAACATATGCACAAAATTATTTTCCAGAGTCTCTCATTTTTTCAGTTTTGTGTTGATATTGTTTGTCATTGTTACATCTTCCCCGCTCTCTCATGTGCACAAACGGTGAGGAGATTTTCACACACTTGCATACGTCCACGCTCATCACTCGCTCTGTGCTCTCTTGATCTCTGGTATTGATCTGACATGTGTGACTTGAAGAGAGAGAAAAAAGAGGATTCTGGACACTACTTGATCAAATGAGCAGATGGAGAAACAAACAGAGTGAAACTTAGATTCCCTCGGTTATTGGGGGAGTGACGTTCACAAAATTACTCGTGACAATGACACCCGTGAATTAAGATTACAGATGTTAAACTCCTCACTACACACTTTCTCCACTTTCCTCTGACAGACTTGGAAATGTTCAAATCCCGGATTATAGAATAAAGACAGCAGCAGGAACTGCAGCAGACGTTCTTCCTCTTTAGCAGAGAGCAGAACGTTGATCTGATCTGTTGGAACTGAAGCTTCACTGCTGAGTTCCTGTCCACCAGGGAGCAGCACTCCTTCATTCCTGCATCTTCTGCAGAATCTGCACACACCCTGTTACTGAGGAACAGAGACTTCCTTCAGGAATGTGGTTCTGCTGCTTTCTTCCAAACTGAAGCAGAGAAAAAGTCCCTGAGATCATCTGGAAGATCCACATTCTTTCAGTCAGAGCTGCTCTCAGGATCAGCTTTGTACAGTCTGAATGTTGATGTTGAGGTTAGAGTTAAAGGTCAGAGGTCAGAGCATAGAGAGTCTAATTAGAACTGGACTTCTCGAGCCATGAGGTCCCCCATTTTAAATGCATTACCTTCACTCCTCGTGAAAGTAGGCCACCGCTTTCACCGTCACTTCCTGAAACGGCTATCGTCATTTTGCAAACGTCTGCAACCAGCGATTGGTCTGAGTCTCTGTGAGTCATAGCTGAGTCATGAATCTACAGGAAGTAGGGATGTCCCGATCAGGTTTTTTTGGGCCCGACCCGATACCGAGTCGTTGGATTTTGTGTATCTGCCGATACCGAGTCCCGATCTGATACTTTTATAAGACATTTAAAACATGAACAAATTGAAGAAACAGATTAGCGTTGTCCCTTATTTGTATTTCAATAACCTTCTTTTATCATTAAAAACTTAAATAAAACACTTCTGTGAAGTAGCTTTAATAGCCAAGTAAAAATACAGCAAATATAAACCAATAAAATAATATTTTCTTGTTATATAAGTGACTTCAAGTCACTTATATAACAAGTGACTTGATAAAACAAGTTTAGTGACTTTAGCTTTAACATCTTTAGAGCTATTGAACATTTTTGACCAAATGTGATTCCTGTCCTCATTTAAAATTCTTAAAAATAAATTATGACTTTGTTTTATCATAAAATTTGATGAGTGTTCATGAATAGCTGATATCATTATTAGTTTTAATTTATTAGTTTTATTTATTTAGTTATTTTTAAGATTGTGTGCTTCTTTTTTAAGTTCTTAAAACATCACTTTTCGGTTTTATTACCACAGTAGTTAATTTTCTTAACTGTTATTTCTCTGCCAGATAAATAAAACAGGCATATCAAAGGACAGCTCGGGTCCTAAGGAGTTATATCACGGCGCTAGCATGTAGCAGTTAGCAGCTGCTGTGTAGCCGTCTGCCTGCAGCATGAAGAGCTTAACATTAAAAAGAAACAAATCTCTGTCTTTTTCTGTTGAAATACCTTTAGAGGTTGTTGTTTAGAGACTCTTGCTGTCAGTTTAAAGCGTTTTCAAAAGAGTTATTGATCCCGAAAGTCTGAATCAGTGATCGGCTAGCTAGCTTATTAAGCTGTTGCCTTTTTTTGCTGCGTTTTCCGGGAATAGAATTTTGTGATCTGTTCGTGACATGCAGACTTCTAGTGGAGTATTTATCCAGAATAATAAGACTGAATTATAATAAGAACAAATTAAATATCTAATCCCGATCGGACAATGGAGCCCGATTTCAATCGAGTCTTCAACCACGTGATCAGGCCCAATTTCCGATCACGTGATCGTATTGGGACATCCCTAATAGAAAGTACTGTCGACAATTTGGAGTGAGTTTATTGTGAGTCTCCGCCACTTTCCACGCCTCGACCACGAGACTGCAGGATGTAAACAGCTTCTACTTTAATAACGGCGGCTCGGGAGGATTGTACAAGTAATTTTTGAAGCCTTTGAGTGAGAACCATTCCAACATTTGATTCTGTCAGCGGTCCTTTGGGATTTACTTACATTTATTCCTTTTTGTCGAGCTAAAAGGGTGACGGCGCTGCAGTTTGTCCATTTACAGTCTGATCAGATGCATGTGAGAAACCTGTTCAGCTGTATTTAAAATAAATAACCATTCGGCGACAGACTGGCGACCTGTCCATGGTAGACCCCGCCTTCGCCCATCAGTAGCTGGGTTAGGCACTGGCACCCCTGAGACCCCGAAAAGGATAAACCTGCCAAGATGATGAACCATTCTAACAAGTGAACAGCTGGATCTATTTATCTGTTTGAAAATACGATAAGATACGACCTCTTGGTTTTGGAAATGACTAACTTCATCTGGTCAGCTGACCTGAGGGAGCGAGAAGGCGTGTACACCTGGATCAGGTCTGACAGGTAGTTCGGAGCAAGACCGTGAAGTCATTTAAAAACAAATAAAAGAATTTTAAAATCAATGTGAAAACGAACTGGGAGCCAATGAAGTGATGCTAAAACAGGAGTAACGTGCTCTTGTTTCCGTGCACCAGTTAACAGACGGGCAGCAGCATTCTGGACTAACTGCAACCAAACAAGTGACTCCTGAGTAACTCCAACATAAAGAGCTTTGCAACAATCTAAACCAGTTGAGATTAAAGCATGGATTCAAATCTCAAAGTCACAGGTAGAAAGAAGAGGTTTAACTTTGGACAGTTGCTTCAAATTAAAAAAGCGGGATTTGACAACTGAATCAATATGAGCTTTCAAAGTTAAGTTGCTGTCCAGTTTCACACCTAAACTCATTGATGTCGGTTTCAAATAATCATTTAAAACATCTAAATCAACATGTGCCTTAGAGATGCCACTCGGGCCCAATAACAGAACCTGAGTCTTTTCCTGATTTAAGTGTAGGAAATTACATGACATCCATGCTTTAATATCATCAAAGCATTGAAATAACTGTTGAGGAGAATACGCTTCTTCCTGCTTTAATGAGATGCAAACCTGGCTGTCGTCAGCATAAAAGTGGAATGAAATTCCGAGAACAGAACCCTGAGGTACGCCACATGTAAGAGGTGCCCTGCAAGACTCTGTAGCTCCAAGACGGACACAGAAGCTCCTATCAGTTAATGATCTGAATCAATTTAAAGTACTACCTCGAAGGCCCACCCAGCTTTCCAAGCGAGATAAAAGGATTTGATGGTCAACTGTATCAAAGGCAGCTGCTAGATCCAGCAGAACCAAAACAACATAGTGACCAGCATCAGCTGCTAGAAAAAAATCATTAGAAACCCTCAACAAAGCCGACTCAGTACTGTGACTGGGTTCAAATCCCGATTGAAACATCTCAAGAACGATGTTCTCTTCTAAAAATGTTATTAACTGACAGTACACAATATTTCAAGCACCTTCGAAAGGAATGGAAGCTTAGAAATGGGTCTGAAGTTTGCCAAAATGAGGGAGTCCAAGCCAGGCTTTTTAATACATGGTGTTAATACTGCATGTTTAAAACACGAGGGCACAATCTACTGAACTATAATGACATTCATTATACTGAGAACATAAGGAGCCAAAGCCGGAAAAACTTCTTTAAACTGACGAGGTGGAACTGGATCATTAGGAGATCCTGACGGCTTCATCTGGATGATTAATTTATCCAAATAAGACAGACTGACGAGCTCAAACTGATGGAAAACAGCAGAACATGTGATAGAAGGAGAATGAACCAGAGGAAGAAGGATTATTCTGACATATAAAATGACTGAGAATAACTGTTGCTCAGTCCAGTTCTTACTTCACTGGTTCAAACACACCCTGTTACTGAGGAACAGAGACTTCCTTCAGGAATGTGGTTCTGCTGGATTCTTCCAAACTAAAGCAGAGAAAAAGTCCCTGAGATCATCTGGAAGATCCACATTCTTTCAGTCAGAGCTGCTCTCAGGATCAGCTTTTTACAGTCTGAATGTTGATGTTGAGGTTCTGCTTCTGTCAACAGTAAAAGGTCAGAGGTCAGAGCTTTCAGTCAACAATGTGATCAGAAATGACTATAGAGCTTCAGCTTTACTTTGTCTCCCTCAGCTGCAGTTTGCAGAAGGTGGTCGAGTTTGGTGAAGTAAACTCTGGTCATTGTGGTCGTCCCACATCAGCCTGAGAACCAGAGATTGTGTGTTTATTGTCTTTGGTCTGAACAAAAACTTACTTAGCAGACAGCAGATGTGTGACGTGGTGAGAGTTGAGCTGCAGTTTTAGGAAGAACTTTAGTGTCGACTTTACCTCTGATTTGACTCAGACTTTCCTGGTATTTTACCATCTTCTAGTTTTCACCCACAAAATCCTGAAGTTTCTCAACTCGAAGTCAGAAAAACAAACACACACAAATGGGGGCGGAGCTCTGTTCATGTGTTCCTGGATCAGGAAATGATGAAGTTGAGAGTTTTCCTCCGTGTCAGAGCAGACGGAGCAGGAGGAGACGGAGGCTCCACTCCAACTATATTATTTCTATTATCAAAGCGTTCCCAGTGGGCTTTTAACCCTTGTGCTGTCCTTGTGTTCATGTTGGGAGTCGGGTCATCTGGAACCCACAAGACACTGCGCTGATTTTTTTTTTTTCTCAATCTATTTTTGATTTTCACTGGTGTCCCTGGCAGACACGAAATCCTGTCTACCTTCATCCACTTTTGTCATAGGAGGGAGAACACTTCAAGGTAAGGGTAGGGTCATCTGGACCCCCAAAAGATAGCACAAGGGTCAGGGTCACCAACAGTGGTTGTGTAATATTTGTTGTTTTAAAATAAATGTTCATATCAGCAAAAAAAAAATAGTTTTATAGCTAATGAAATGTAACTATGTATTTAAAAAAAAAGTTAAAACCTGTAACAGGTGCACATTACCCATCCACCACTGACTAAGAGTCCTAAATCAATCGTTAATTAAGGGTTAATGGGGCAACCCGTCACACGGTGGTGAATGTAGGCCTTATATTTTCATGAAAGATTTGTTCATCCATAGATTTCCACATTAAGTTCAAGTGCAGACGCATTAGCCATCAGGCCACAGGAGATAACTGCAGCATTAACAGAGTCTTAGCCATTTTATCCAAGCATGAGGACGTCCATGTCCGTCTGTAACGCAACAAGATGGCGCTTTGAACGGGCTAGAACGCTGTTTTGGATGTGCGGTTTGTACGCGATAAAACTGCTTTATATACCCGGCTGGGGACAACTTCAGACTATGACAGTACAGACAGTACAGACATTTTATGACCGTAAATATACAAGACAGTGAATGCACCGAGAAGTCAGTGAATGCACCGAGAAGTCAGTGAATGCACCGAGAAGTCAGTAAATGCAACAGGACTGAAGTTACCACCCTCATTAATTTTGATTGATCCTTCATGTTAGCCCCGCCCCAATACGCTACAATGGGGCCAGAAGTTTCAAAACTGAAATTTTCAGATTCAAAAATGAACAAAAAAAGTTTAAACTGCAAAAAAAGGATTTTAAACTGAAATTTTGAGTTTTGAAACCTAAAAAACAAAAACATTGAAGCTGAAAATAATTAAGTTTATTTTAGAATAGCAAAAGGCTTTGGACATTTTCCTTTTTCTTTTTTTTTTTTTTTTTATCAAACACCAATATTTTTTATAATTTGATTTTTTGGGTTTAAAATAATTTCGGCCCAGATTTACCTCCATAACTGTGACAAATCATAAGCAATACAGATCGACTCTAAAAACATTCATTCATTCATTTATTTTCCTGACCGCTTCTTCCCTTTCGGGGTCGCGGTGGTGCTGGAGCCTGACTCAGCTACTGATGGGCGAAGGCGGGGTTCACCCTGGACAGGTCGCCAGTCTGTCTCAGGCCCACACACACACACCCCCACACACACACACACACACACACACACATTCATACCTAGGGGCAATTTTAGAGTCACCAATTCACCTATGAAGCATGTTTTTGGACGGTGGGAGATCCCAGCCGGGGATTTGAACTGGGGCCTTTTCGCTGTGAGGCAAGAGCGCTAACCACTGCGCCACCGTGCAGCCCCTCTAAAAAACATTGATTGTTCAAATTGCTTATAGGGATTGAGGTTTATTTATTAAACTAAAATAGAACAGAAGTTTTTAGAATGTTATTGATCCCATAACAAGGAAATGATCTTTTACCATAACTGTTGAAAATTGAATAAAACAGACATCTCAACGATCTGCAGCCGTATTTTGTCGTTACCAGGCAACAACTGCTGGTCATGTAAACAATACATGGACGACTGTTTCAGACCCGGTGTGATAGAAAACAGTTCAAAAAGAACTAGCAGACATGCCACTCCTCCCATAAGGCGTAAAATAGGTCCAAATCTGTCAAGAGGTTGAAAATAAGAAGATAAAGAAACAAAAACAGCTGAAGCAGCTTAGAGCTACAGTAGATTGACTGTCAGTCGATTGTAGCAGCAGTAAAAAAAGAAAATACATTCAGAAAAAGAAAATTGTGTATTCTGATCTATTCTGAAATTCCAGAAGTTGAAATCTCTTCAGTGGTTTGAGTGATCTCTCTGCTGATGAAGGTTGGAACATATCAGTGCTGAACTGCTGCATGTTTCCTATCATACGAGTGCTGAGATCTCCTTCATTTCTGAACTTCTGACTCTTCACGAGGGAACAAAGCTGTCAGATCATCTCTGATGTCTTTCACTAATAAGATTTCTACTTGAACCTGTTCAGTCTCTGTAGTTGAGATTTCTGATTCTCAGCTTCCTTCTGTTTGGAGGTTCATGTCCAGTAGAGGTTTTAGGTACAGAGAAAAAGGTTGTTGTTTGTTTGTCAAAGTGAGTGAATGAGTGAAATGCTGCTCCATCATGGAGAGTTTGCCGCTGCAGCTCCATGTCTCCATCTGGTGGAGGGAGAGCAGAAGTGCAGCAGCTGATGTTCAGCAGCTTCCTCTGTCCCACACTGCTGTCTGACTGCATTCACCTGAACCTGAGAGGAAACACAAGAGAAGAGCCCATCAGTGGAGGAGCAGCTGATCTGTTAGTGAAGGAGGATCAGAGCTGATGATGATGAGGGTTTCCTCTGCAGATGAAGGGAGGAGGTGTGTGTGAGCTGATCCAGTGGATCCAGTCAATCCAGCAGCATGGATAAGTGTGAGGACACACAGGAGGGAGCCCCTCCCTCTAAAAGCACTCTGTGTGGGGAAGATGAGAGCCAGAGCAAAGCTCAGAGGTGAGATGAACATCTCTAACTGTCCAGGACTCTTCTCCATGTCAGAGCTCAGCACTCACACCAGCAACCACCATTCTTCACAGGAACCAACATGGACCTGGATATGGACCTGGATATGGATCTGGATCCAGCTGTGTGTCATTCAGGAGTGACGACTCAAAGCATCATAGCCCTGACTTCAAAACCATGAGTTCAGGAGTGGAACAGTAAGTGTTTGTCAAAAACATACTATAAATGTAACTGAAATAAATGTATACAGTGTCACTCAGTTGTCAGAACAATTTTAATAGATGAGTCTGTTCATGATCTGAGTTCAATAGTTTAAACATGAAAAATAATCTGATGAACCTCCATAACAAAATAAGTTAGTTTTTAATTTAACAAACGTTTTTCTTCTGAGGTTCCAACAGAGATCTGGATCTGGATCTGGATCTGGATCCAGCTGTGTGTCCAACAGGAGTGACAGATCAAAGCATTTGCCTCTTCACTTCAAGTCCGTCAGTTCAGCAGTGGAGCAGTAAGTGTTTGTCAGAGTTAAAGGAGTCTAAATAATAGTTCAGATGATCAATAGTTTTCAGATGAATGACTTGAGTTCTGGTTCAGTTCTTGATCTCTCTGATCAGACTCTCTTGAATCATCATGTGTGATCAGATCTTTTCAGTTGATCTTCTGAGAGTCTCTGAGATCAGATATGTTGGAGAAACTTTAAACAGAAATAAATCTTTCTACATTTTCTGATCTGGACAAATGTTTGGATCAGAAAAGAAACTGTTTTGTCAAATATGTTAATGATAGTTTTTTATAATGTTAATTCTGACTGACAATCATCCAATACATCTCTGAGTCCTCTATTTAGGTCCACAAAAACCAGAGCTAATGTTTAATGATCATTTAGCAATAAAGGAATTTACCTCCAATGATGTCATTATAATGTAGAAATTAAAGTGATTAACTCTTGATTCATTTTGTTCAACTACCAGCTGAGATATATTCTATAGAATCTTTTAACAATGTCTCTCTGATGTTCTTCATAAATGTGTAAAAACTTTATTAATTCATTCAGGTCAGCTGACCCTCCAGAGGTCATTATTATTACAGCAACATCTGTTTCTTCTGTTTTAAAGAATCTTTTAATAAACTGGATACATTCAGGATCAACAATTCAATTACAGCCTTTAATGATGTAAATGAAATATCTAGATTTATATAAGTTACTGTTACTCTGTTAACTAAAGTTTTCTGATCGTTTGTTGATTTGCTTGTTTTTTGTTGTTTCTGCTTTTCAAGATTCAAGAAAAAAATGTTTTTTTTCACGTCCTTGATCCAGTGAGCATGAGATTTTACCTTTATCTTTTTAAAGTATTAAATGTCAAATTGGTTGAATGAATATTTGTATGTAAAAACAAATTATGATAAATGTTTTTGCCCTGAAAGATAAACATAGCCTGGATTGGTGGTTAAAATTATACTCTATGTGGTGAAAAAACACATTTAATGTTTCTTTTATTGATTTTATTTTCTTTTTAATTAGAAACAATTTCTGCAAATCAACAACTTTGTTTCATTGAATCTTCATCACCTGTTTAAAAAGATCGACTAATATTTTAGACTTTTTTACATAAAGTTTCTTGTACTATCATTTTATTTTGAAAATAGACTTCCCTAAACCAAAACCTTAAAAATACAAACCTCGGCCCCATTCACACTGATCCATAAAATATTGTCTGAAAAAGGTTGAGGACCACTGATTTAAATCAATACACTAATATGTTTGTTATTGTGAGCAGAGAGGAATGAATGAATGAACGAATTAAATTTTTTTTTTCAAGTAATCAGGTCATAATACATAAAATTGACACATAATCAATTGCAAATAGATTGCTTGAAAGGGAGTGGAGGAAGTGAATTTATATGATCCCACCTCTGTTCGACTTTACCATTTTCTTTACAAGAATCAACATCCGGTTCAGGATTTATGATCAAATATTTATATCCTACAATCATAGATTTAGATTATTGATGATCAGTGATGTAATCAATTTTTAAACATCCACAGTATATTTTTTTATTGGACTTGTTTTAGATTCACATCAAAAACGAGTCATTTACATTAATCAGTAATAAAAATCTAAATATACTCAGACAATTATAAAAAAATAATCTACACTAACCAATACCAAACTTCAGAAGCGCATTTAGAGAAAAGTCCATTTCCATTACAGTTTTGTGAAAAATGTCCATCCATTTCACTAAGCCAAAAACTTTTTTCAAAAAATGTGAGTTTTTTTTTTTTTTAGAAATTGTAATTCCATTAAAGATAACTAATTATCAAAAATCAAATTTGCGAAATGTCAGAGTTAATTTGAAAGCAGTTGGGGTTTGGGGGAAATAAAGGGAGGGGGCGGTTCACTCAGGGGTTTGAGGAGCGCAGCTCCACTAATAAGTAAAAGAATTGACCAAAAACAACTTTTGTGGAGTGTTTTCTTCTATTGCTTCTGTTGTTAACCACAAAATAAAGAATCTTAAAACAGGTAAAGTCTCACTGAAAAATGAACATATATTTTTAAGATGTTTTAATTTTTAATTCTTTGTAAAGGCTAGTGTTATTTCAAAAAATGTCATCACCATAAAATGCAATTTTCAATCAGCTCACAAGTGAGTTGTGCTATTTTTAGAAGAGACCTGCGGGCGACTTATGTGGTGCTTGAGGGAGACCTGGCGCCCGCGGACGCCGTGTTGGTGACCCCTGTTCCAGACCCCCTGCACCAATCAATGCAAATGACTTCCCCCAATGATAATCATTAATTATCATCAGAAAAAATACATCAACTACTTTAGTCAATTGAAAAATATCCAAAATACATTCATTTAAAAAAAGAACATTTGTGCAGATTGTTTTAATTAAAGATCAGTCTTAAATCACACTTTAGGAGAAAGAGAAAAAATAAGTTCAGATTGTTTCCATTGAAATAATAAAAACAGTGATAGATCACAGTTTAGGAAACCAAGTGTAGCGACAGGATCAAGGCCAAAGTAATCCTTCTTCTGCTGCTGTTTTACAGCTGTGAATGGAGTTCATGAGTTCTCCTCATTGTTATGACTGCAGACTTTGTTTGTCGGGTCCATTGTCCTTCAGCTGATATCTTATCAAGTTAATTGTGCTCAAGTTATCTGCAGGTCAGCTGAAAATCAGGTCAAAGTTCATCTTCAGAAGTGGTAAATTCTAGGCGTCGTTTTCTTGAAATCACATTTCACACTTATTTTGCTTCAAATAAAAGCTCAGATGTTCATAATTGTCAAAAACTCCGAAGGGTTCTTTTTGTTTTTTTTT
>NW_023416958.1:72506-77407 GCF_002922805.2 Oryzias melastigma | reverse complement strand
CCTGCCCCCGGTTGCAAGCGTGAAAAAGGATTTCGATTGTACATTTCAAGTTACATCCACAACTTTGAAGGTGAGTAGCAATACCTCATCTGCTAGCTAGCTAGCTAGCAGCTAAGTATTTTATCTCTTATTAAATCGTGTCAATATTACGACATACTTTATTAGTGTTATAAAATACATTACGTTTATCTGATTATCAACTGGTTGTGTGTATTTTTATTATAAACCTGCTAAGTTTAAGTAGGTATACTGCAATCTTGGTACTTTTTAAGTGGGGATTCTGAGTGTACCTGCAAATCAAATAGACTGCTCCACTGACCACATTAAAATGAAAAGATTATTAATCTATTTACTAACAGTGTTTACAAGAAAAAAGTTAAAATGTTACTAGCTTTTTTAACAGTGTACAAAAATAAATAGGAGCTTACTTGAGTAGCCCATATTAATATATGACAAATCAGTTATGCCACTTTTAAAAAAATATTTTTTTAACATCTTGTTACAGGTGGGTCTGAAGGATTCCATCCCCGTTGAGCTGGCCCATCACAGCTGTACATGTGTAGCTGGATCAGTGCTCTGTAACCATTGTGTGGCTCTACTTTTCTACATTATTCTCAGCTTGACATTCCAGTTGTTCCACCAGTGTTGAGCTGTACGGAGAGTGAACAACAGTGGCACAAGCCAAGAACCTCGGTAAGACTTGTAATAATGTTACAATAATTTCAATACTACATCTACACACACATCACATACGCTCATCACTGCTTATTGTCTATATTCACAGGGTGTTAAACCAGGTCCCGTCGAGAAGATGGCTGTGATGTCTGCCAAACCATGTGATGTGATGCAAAAAATAAGAGAGAGCAGACTTCTTCTTTTTCTACACATTCCTCTGTAAATATTTGCTGTAATAAAATGAATTCTCAGTAGAACTGTCTTGTTCTTGTCGATATCTCATTATAATGTGAGTTGTTTCAAATTATTTAAATTTGTCACGTAACTGATTAGAAAATATCTGCTAAACAGAGTTGTAATACTTTAAGGATTTACCACTTAAATATCTTTGTTCTGATGAAACGCACATGAAGATATTTTGAGAAATATTTGTAACCAAAACATTTGTGGACTCCAATCTCTTCCATAGTTTCATTTTATTCATACCATGGAAGTGAATGGGGTCCACAAACGGTTTGGTCATAAACAATTTTAAAGATATCTACCTTTGTGTTTATCTGAACAAAGACATTTTTACAGATTTGTAACTACATGAGTGTGAAAATTATGAACTCATTTTCATTGTTGGGTGAACTGTCCCTTCAAACTAATATTCAGTAAGTCAGGCCGGCTTGAGGGGAAATTAAAAAACACAAAAGGAGACCAAGGTAATATAGATTTCAAATAAATTATTTAATAATGTAAAATGTCAGTAAATGTAATGCAAAACTAAATTGTGGTGTGAATCAGTAAACAAAAAAAAAAGGTAAATGAGGAAGAGGAGCAGCCAGCCATGAAGCAAACGGTAAGATTTCTACCTGGCTCTGATGTTCTCTCCAATCTTTGACCAGAGGTCCATTTTGGTAGTTGGACAAGATGCAAGCTACAGTGAAAAGCTGGCTAATGCTCCCTGAAATAGAAAAAGGGATTACAGAGTAAAAAAGTTTGTTCTCCTTAACCCGCCTGATTAGCCTTTCAACATGAACTCGCAGCCGTGCAATTGACTGGGTCTCCAGGACGTCCTGTGCTGCCATTTGATTGTTGTTGGAGCAGAAGGCAGGCCTGTGCAGTTTTCCTGGCACAAGGTTTTCCACCCTAAAGCCCTTGTCCACCATCACAGCCATGTCAGGGGACAGGAGAGGTATAATGCCCGACAATCTGAAGAGCTCCCGGTCACTAATAGAGCCCCCGTAGAGTGCAGAAACAAATGTCAGAGGACCATGTGGTGCCATGCCAATCATGGCCTTGAAGGTAGAGTGTGATTTGTAGTGCGAGTACACCTCACTCTGTAACACAAGTGAGGATGGAGTTTGGCACCGCAGTTCTGTGCAGTCAACAATGACCTGAGTGTCTGCATAGTCCTTGAACTCAGGAGGTAGGTTTGCTGTGATTGCTTCAGGTGTCATCCAGATGCAAATAGCTCCCAGTACACAGTAAAGAAAGTTGGCCCAGGTTGTAATGATCCTGCTGGCTGTTGTCCGATGGATATTAAATCGGTGCCCAAGCTCTCTCTGTGTGCATCCAGTTGATAGATAATTTAGGAAAAGAAATAACTCATCTATGGGCAGCAACTTAGTTGATCTGTTTGCTGTTGTCTTCTCTGCCACTGAGGCCGATGCTTCTCTAGCCACACTTGTCACACGGATCATCCTTGATGTTGCTGGTTCGATGAGCCTCCAGAATGCCATCAGGTGGTCATAAGAATGGAATCTTTTAAATAAAATACACAAAAATAACGTTGTTAGTCATGCTAGGCTAATTTAGTTACAAATAATAAATTATCTTAATTTTTCCTCTACTAACTACATTTGTTTAACATGAAGACAATGAAAAGTTGTGTCTATGCATATGACTATGTCAATCATTAATTACTTTACTTTTGATATCTGATGTACACTTGAAGGAAAATACTCTTCCTCTTGTAAGGTGGACTTTTAGTGGAGCAACATTTTACATGTGTGGTAGCCCGTCTTTACTTTCACTTAAGTGCATGTCTTTGTACATGATTTTCTGTCCATCACTGTTAATATGGTACAAGACATCAGCTTCCTGCAATTCAAAAAAGCCTTAATTATGACATACCTGGTATAAAGTCGGATGTCCTCGTCCGATCCTTCAAACCGCTTCAGTCCAAAACAACTCAGCAGCTGGAGAGCTTCAATGTGTAGTTCGAGCTCCTTCACTTTCTGGCGAAGTGTATCGTTTTCCTCAGCTAACTGATCTGCGACCATTGCTGTTGTAGGAGTAATACAATAATCATGATCTGCTGCCAAGGTATCCAGTTCCATCTCTTCTTCTGAGTCGATGTCATGGACAGGAGGAGGGGGGCTATCTGGTCTGGGTCTCCGCTCCCACACGCTCGCCCTCGGTGGCGGTATTTGAAAATCATTCCAGGAAAAAAGAGTAGGAATGGCCCCTTTCTTCAACTTTTTCAATTTCCCGGGGTTGTTAACAAAATCGCCCTTTTGGAAATGCCTGCTGCAAACACGACTCGTCTTGCTTGGGGTGAAGTCCTCCCGCCGCACTCTTACCATCCATTCGGCTCTCACCGACACATCTACGGGGAAGCTATGAAAGCTTATAGTACTGTTTTACTTTGACGAATTCGCACACAGGGGTACACAACAATGTTGTGATGTCTTTGTCACGCGTTGAAACCCCAAACGCCTCTCTTTTACCCGAAGTCCGCTCATGTTTACTCAAAACTAGCAACTCAACAAAACTTCCCACAACAATAACACGACCAACAGGTAGTTGTCGGCCTCACACTCAACACCCGGAAGTTAACCGGAAGTTCTATCATGCACGTAGGCTATTGTGTCAGTAAATAACTTGATGCAGGAGTTTGGTGTTCTTTAGACACAACTAATGAAGATGTTTTTACTTTTTTAGTAAATTTCAACTGAGACTATTTCGAAGGCCTCCTTAATACCTGTTGTCATATAACTATCAAGCTTACTTTTTAAACTATTTTGTACATAAAGTTCAACACCACCACCTCTTTTGTTGACTCTATTTAAATAGTACATTTCATATCCCTCTATTTGTACTTCATCATTGTCTTCATCTTTTAACCGCGTTTCTGTTGTTGCAATGACACCAAACGACTTTTTGTTTTTATATTTAGAAAATTGTTATTTTGTAAAGATTCAAACTTCTAATGTTAAAATGGATGATTGATAATCTGTCAACAGTAATGACATCATCATTTAATTCCTGTTCACTGTAATATTTACAGTCATTACCTAAAAATACCTATAGGTTGTTATCTATTTCTTTCCCAGGGTTTCACATTTTAAATTCTAATTCATCCTGTGACTTTGATATTGTATCCATATGTTAGCATTGATTTCTCTTTAGAAAAAACAAACAAGAAGAAGAAGAGGAAAAAAAATGAAAAAGTAAAACAAAACTATTTTTTTCTGCATTTCTTTTTTAGTGTTTGATAACAATGAACTGAACCTCCAATGTTGTTTCCATTCTCAGGTATTTGTCTGCTCTGAGTTCAAGCATAGACACTGAGAGGCTGTTTAGTGCTGCATCCAGTGTCCTCAGACTGATGTTCAGATTTATTATGGATTTTATTTGGGGTTTGACAAAGACAGGGTTGTTGGTGCTTTGTCTGTAAAACAGTTTTAAGATATCTCAAGTGTTGTGGTTTATGGGGCGGGTTATGTCTTAAGGTAGTGCCGCGGAAAAAACGAACAAACACCTATTTGAGCTGGAATTTATTGAAGACAAGAAACAACTGGAAGATGTACGATATTCTGCATCTAAAGTGAACCTTTTTCTTCACCGATAAGGGGATAAATTCAGTATTGTGTTAGCCATGGGGCGGAGCTTACAGCATCAAAATACCGTTTTGGTGTTCTTTATAGTGAGGATTGAACAGTAAAATGCATTTAAAACCTCAGAAAGTAGAATTTTGATGTTAGGGCACCTTCAAAACGAAAAGCCTAAATTTGCCAAAACAGCTAGCATGTAGCTGAAATATTAGCTAAACTGCAAAATATCCTTAAAAATCTAAATAAATGCCAAAATAGTCCAAAAAGCTAGAAGAATACCAATTAAAAAAACTTTAAACTGTAACTTTTTAACATAAATATGAATAATAAGGATGCAACAACACAGTTTGCTCACGGTTCGATACGTACCTCGATACGAGGGTGATAGTTCGATACGTATTG
>NW_023416958.1:67485-69987 GCF_002922805.2 Oryzias melastigma | reverse complement strand
AAACTGTTAAGCACAAAGCACTTCATTTAAAACAGAGTTCTACAATAAGGATAAACTACTACATTTATATAGTTTATAAAAATGAATAAAAATGTGCATTTTGAAAAAACTTAAAGGCCTCGTGCAGTGGCATTTTTTTTTTAATTTAGAAAGTCAATGGAACTTGGAAAAAGAATCTGATAAAAATATTCACTTAAAATGATCCAGCGCGATTTTATTGATCATTTTATGGTCGTGGACAGCTTTAAATTTGGGCGATAGGTGGTGATGGGCGGGGGGTGGGCGTGACGTCACTTCAGGGATCCCAGAGTGTAAACAACAATGGCGGACGGTTTGGGAAGCGACGTAGACCACGATTTAGCGGATATTTCTTTGGATGAAGGTGATGAGCCTTCACCAAACACGGGAATTTTAACGACACAGGGTTCAGGGGGTGTACAGCCGTACCAGTTTGAACCGGAGGTTTCCTCATCTGAGGATACAGGGGCTTCGGATGACGATGGTGAAAGCTCATACAGCAATGGCGGGGAGAAGACGATCAAACTTGACTATTTAGAGGAAGTAAAAGTGTAACAAGGTTTCCGTAGGTGAACCTGCGGAAGGATCATTACCAGAAAAGGAAAGGCGCCGCCGCTGCCGCGTAGCTTCTTTTGTTGTCCTCCTCCAGGGCCAAGGCGGACGGAGCCCCCCCGCCCGGGTCTGCTGCTGCTGCGGCGACGGGTGGACTCGCTCCCCCGCCGCCCTCTCGGCCTCCCTCGCCCGCGCGCAACCAACCCCCGCATGGGTCCTCTTTCCAGACGGCCGGCGGGGTCCTCCTGCGCCCCGCGCGGAGGCCACCCCCGCCAGCCTCAGGGCCCCGGGAGGGAGTAAAAACCCTTCGTGCAGGCTCGGCTGCCGGCGCCGGACGACCATCCGGCAAACCCACGGCGCCCCCCCATGCCCAGCCCGGGGCCTCGGAACCGCAAACCCCCCTTTGATTTTCCTTTTTAATTGTTATTGAGATCTTTATAATGTTTTGCGTTGATGAATTTGTTTATGTGATTTAACCTTCAGGGCCACCATAGTTAACCCTGAAACACCAATAATGTTGCGGTAATAAATGTCTTTCTGGCTTGCCATAAATCTTCTACATTCTCAATATCACTGTGCATCAGCTGATTCTGACATGGAAAAAAGCGTCTTTTCTTTCCTTCTTTGCTCCGATATACACAATATTACTAACTTAGAGCGCTCATAATGAGAGCGCTGCAGCATGAAGCTGCTTTTCTCCGCTGCAGTGTCCTCCGATAATCGTGGATTACTCAAACACTTCATAACTGCACAGAGCTGCGTATCAGCGCGAGGCTCGTTTACTCCGCTTCAGAATCCATTGGAATTACACTCATTGTGTTAACGGTAGATGAAAGAATGTAGCCTAAACACTGGAGCTAAATGAGCTAAAGCTCCGGTGTTGAAGGATTTGAACAGACTGTTTTCATTCGTTCCACCTGCCGCCATGAAAGTTCTGGTCCAGCTGGACCTGCAGCTCCACTGAGCTGTGATGGAAACGTCCTGAGAGTCTCAAGGAGGAAGTTTGTTGTCAGTTTGGAGCTTTGGCAGACGTCCACTAGATTAGAGTCAGTCAGACTGCTGGAGCTTCATGTTGGAGTAGGGGTGGGCGATATGACGATAAAAAACCGTCTTACGATCTCCAAAGCTGACGATCTGTCATTTTTAAGATATCGTTATATCGCGATCTTCTATGAAAAGCTGCAAGAGCGAGAAGGAAAAAGCTTGTTGACTGCTGTGACTTTAAATCTGAGCTGCCGCTCTTCCTCCCCGGTGGTTTTTCTTTTAATCAATAAGCGTGTTTGAGATAACCAAGGCGGACCCGGCGCTGCGCAGATCGCCTGCAGCATGGAGGTCTGGAAAAGTACCAAAAGAAGCACAAAAGAAGACGCAGTGTTTTACAATCGACTTCAAAAACCTTGACAACAAAATAATCTGATGGAGAGGAATCATCACAGGAAAGGAATCACATTTTAATAGAGAGAAATCAGGCTGGGAACCATGAACTGTGCGCTAAAGTGGGTGCTAGCAACTCAGGAGAGACATGCTAGTTTGGTTCTTCAATGTATGTTTTTATTAATTTTTCGTGTTTTAAAACATAGCGGATGTTAATCGTACATATTTACGTTCAAACTGCACAGAAACTGATGGCAATCCATGTAGGAAACACGTAAAATGTGTGGTCAAGATGCACGTTGCTGCATTGTTTTGCTAGCTCGTAGCTAGCTACCGTAAGAACCTAAATCTTATTGTCAGTCGCACTTTTCATTTTCCTTTGTAAGAAGTGTAAGTGAGTTCGCACGTAATTTTCTTAATCCGTGGCGTCACTGTTGAGCTTTTTTCTTGGTCGTACGGACCGGAGAAAGCCCAGCTAGAATATAAAGCGCTAATGCTAACGCTAGCTTTCTGCTCAGTGACATAAACACAGAGAGCAGATGTTAGTGAAGGAGCTGT
>NW_023416958.1:65114-66929 GCF_002922805.2 Oryzias melastigma | reverse complement strand
ATTAATCTTAATAGATAATAACTATTTAATTTGAATAAATATAAATATTTGTTCAAAATGTGTTTACTTCATTCAACTAAAATCATTGTAATTCAATTTTTTGTCAATTTGAATTCATAGAAAAAATGTGATAAAATCTCTTGTTGTGTCTGTGACCTTCAGACACTCAATTATTACATTGTTCTGTCATTTCTCTCACATCAAATGTGCTGTTAACTATCTCAAAGTGCCTATATCATCCAAAATCAACTTTTTAGAGCTTTTAAATGTATCATAATGCTAATTCCTCAAGAAAAATGACTCAAAGCAGTATTTTGCTCCATTCATGCATCTCTGAACATTTCTCTAAAAATTTGCTCTCCGAGCATCAGCCCCTCCCAATTCAAGAAGGTGAGCGTGTCCTCTCATTGTTATGTATGAAAGTGAGGAACAGCCCCTTCCAGGACGATTCTGTGTTACCAGCACCGTTAACACACACATCCACTTTCTTCACAGAGTTAAAAGCAAAACACTTTCATTTTAAATGAACAATATGCACATCCGTCTTTACAAACGTTCAGATGTTTGTTTTCGTAGGTGAAATACAGACTCACTGCTGAGGCTCTAGGATGACATCACTTTCAGTCCCATCAAGAGATCAGTTCAGGTTTAGAAAAGAACTTTTACTAATAAGATAGATAAACTTTAATTGCAGACTCTTAGTCCATAAAAAATACAAAATACATAAATACACTCATTAAAATATAAAAGATTTTTGTACTTTCAGTAAACAGTCATACCAGTGTTTCCACAGCCTCAAGGCATCATTGTAAGTCACTTTTAGTCTCTGAAGGCTGACCAAAGGTGTGCAGTGTACAGTGGAGTGTAGTGTGCTCTACATAAGATCATTCTCACTTCAATGGAAAAAGAACCAAATTTCCTTGTGAGTAGATAAACTTGTGCATACAACAATCAGCACTGACGATACATGTCCTCATCATTTGACAGTCAGTGATCACATAACCCAGATATTTGATTTATTACAGACACTAAGGATATTTCCAGACAGTTTAAAGCATGGGAATGACATATATTTGTCATCTATTGTACAGGAGATCATAATTACAGTTTTTAATGCATTTTATTGTATATCATGTTGTTCTCCGTACTCAGAACACACATTAAGTAACTGCTGGAGTCCAGCTGAACTGAGCCTAAAGACACCAAGTCATCAGCGTACATAGATGATCTACCAAAGGACCTCCAACCATGCAGCCACTTCTACAACATTGTTTGATATTTTCCTCATCAGTTGAGTTGATTGTGTGATGATGATTGATCTGAAACTGATCTGTTTCAATAATGATCTTGTAAATCTGATCAAATTCTGTTTACTTGCTGGAACTCCAGCTGTCATCACTGCTCCTGAACACACTTTTCTGTCTGATTTCAGGTTGTGGGACTGCAATTTGTCAGAGATCAGCTGTGAAGTTCTGGGTTTGGTTCTGAAGAACAACCCGTCCAGACTGACAAAACTGGACCTGAGCTTCAACAACGTCCATGATTCCGGATTTCTTCATCTGCGAGGTTTTCTGGAGAGTCCAGACTGCAGACTGCTGACTCTGAGGTCAGTAAATGAGCTGAACTCCCTGAAGGATGAGAAGAAGGTTTCAGGTGAAGAACTTTCTGATGTTTCACTGGAAGATTTTCTGAACATTTCCTGGATCACAGCTTGGAGTCAGTTCAGCCATCTGATGAATTTCTCTACAACCTTTCCTTGATCCCGTGACCTTTTCCAACAAGGTCAAGGAAAAGAGGAAAAGGGGACAGGAGGGA
>NW_023416958.1:55433-62929 GCF_002922805.2 Oryzias melastigma | reverse complement strand
TCCATCTGAGTGTTCAGGAGTTTCTGGCTGCTCTTCATGTCCACCTGACCTTCATCAACTCTGGACTCAACCTCATGGGGGAAGAACAACAGAAAAAGTCTTGGTTTTCTAAATTTTTTGAAAACAGTCCAGTCCAGTTCTACCAGAGTGCTGTGAATACGGCCTTACAGAGTCCAAACGGACACCTGGACTTGTTCCTGCGCTTCCTCCTGGGTCTTTCACTGCAGACCAATCAGAATCTCCTACGAGGTCTGATGACTCAGACAGGAAGTAGCTCACAGACCAATCAGAAAACAGTTCAGTTCATCAAGGAGAAGATCAGTGAAGATTTGTCTGCAGAGAAAAGCATCAACCTGTTCCACTGTCTGAATGAACTGAATGATGGTTCTCTAGTGGAGGAGATCCAACAGTTCCTGAGTTCAGGACATCTCTCCACAGATAAACTGTCTCCTGCTCAGTGGTCTGCTCTGGTCTTCATCTTACTGTCATCAGAAGAAGATCTGGAAGAGTTTAACCTGAAGAAATACTCTGCTTCAGAGGAGGCTCTTCTGAGGCTGCTGCCAGTGATCAAAGTCTCCAACAAATCTCTGTAAGAACTCTATTGAAAATCACCTTCAGTGAACAAATGAATTTGAGTTAAAAACCAAAGTTTCAATAACTGATTTCTGTCTTTGTTTTCTTCAGACTGAATGACTGTAATCTGTCAGAGAGAAGCTGTGCAGCTCTGTCTTCAGTTCTCAGCTCTCAGTCCTCTAGACTCAGAGATCTGGATCTGAGTTTCAACAAGCTGCAGGATTCAGGAGTGAAGCTTCTGTCTGCTGGACTGGAGAGTCCACACTGTAAACTGGAGAGTCTCAGGTCAGATTCCATTCAACTGTTTTTCCAGGTTTTCTGTTTTCCCTTTTTTTTTTTTAGAAGAAAGTATCAGATAGATATCAGTGAAGAAGAAACAATAGATAACTGTTGCATACATTATACAAAAATCCCTACAATCTGCTAGAGTTAAAAATCCATTTTTTTCTGTACCTTATTGTTATAAATGTTATACTGGGTTTTTCACGCCAGACTAAAAAAGAGAACATAAGTCCATACAGGTGTAGATTTCTGGGATAAGTTCATGTTTTCTGAGTTCTTTGAAAGAAAACATTAATAAATTACAGAACTGCAGATTTAAAAGGACAAACAATTGCAGCTGCACGATTAGCACTCTTGCCTCACAGCAAGAAGGCCCTGGTTCAAATCCCAGCTGGGGGATCTGAAACAGAAACACTAATGCGGACCTTTCTGTGTTGAGTTTGCATGTTCTCCCTGTTCATGCGTGGACTTTCTCCGGGGACTGCGGCCGTCCAAAAATATGTGTCATAGGTTTATTGGTGCTTCTAAATTGTCCCAAGGTGTGAAAGTGAGTGTGAATGTGTGTGTGATTGAGGCCCTGTGACAGACTGGTGACCTGTCCAGGGTGAACCCCGCCTTCGCCCATCAGCACCCGGGTTAGGCTCAGGCACCCCGCGACCCCGAAAGGGACAAAGGGACCAAGAAGATGAATGAATGAATGAACAATTGCAGCACATTTCTGACCCATAGAGCAGCACCTCCTTATGAAAATGTGTGAGGAGGTCAAACTATGGTGGACTGACCGGTTTTTCCCACAGACCTGGTTCTGATGCTTACTTACTGAGCTTGGATCAGCACCAGGTCTTTCAGTTCACATAGTTTTTAGATCAGCTTTTGGTTTTCAGTCCGTATGCTTCTAAAAACAAAATCTTTGCTGGGTTAGATAGAAGAGCCTCTGCAGGTAGTTTTTATACAAGACTGGGGGCGGGGCTAAAGGGTCAAAAGAAACATTATGTTTGTAGTTCCACTCAATAACTAAACTTAATATTTTTAAAAAATGAAAATCATAAGCAGGTTTGTTCTGATTAGCTGATGTAGCGTGCAAGGGGGTCAAGTTCAATAAAGAATTTGACTTCCTTTTCGTAAAGGGGCACCACCTTCCGTAAGGAAGGAAAAATTACTCAATGATGAAAGTTTAAAATTGATTAAAGAGTAATCTTCAAAATCAATCTCAACACTTCAGGAAGTAAATTCTCATCTGAAGGGACCGTATCACAAAGAAAGAACAAGATGGACAACGACTGCCTTTTTGATATTTATTAAGAGATAAGCATGAAAATATATACAAAATAAACAAAGAAAATCTATATAGTGCGTGTGAATGTGTGTGTGTGTATGAATGTGTGTGAAAGTCGGTGGATGAGCAAAGTAATGCCTCAGAACGGTTTAAGAGAAAAATTGTAATCTAAAGAAAACAATTACGTTAAACTGTTCAAGACACTAGTCTGGATAAATCAAATTGGCTGTTATGACCACATCAAATTGCAACAGTTTTGCTGAGAGGGTCTCCTCACCACGGTGGCTCGAAGCTTGACTTGGACTGGACTTCCAGACAAAGCTCACCAGACAAAGGTCTTTCTCCTGAGGCCGATGAGATGAAGAAAGCAGCTGCAACTTTGGAGCAGGGTGTAGGAGAACGGTCGAAGACTCTTCTGGAGCTTACGACCGGATGCGGCTGAAGTTCTGGTGGTCATCTGGGTTTGCACAGCCAAAAGAGTGGATGGTCGTCGAAAAAGCGTGCTGGATTTAAAGTTCACTGGAGTTTAGTCTCAAAGCGGATCGTTTAATCAGTTTCAAAAATAAGAAGCACAAATGGTGATGAGCTTCAAAAGAGTTAAAAGAAAAATGCACGACAGTTACCAAAAAGATAAAGTAAATAAAAACGGTCTTGGCACAAACTTAGTTACGTGGGGTAAGTTGAAATAAAAACAAGACCAAAAAAGATTGGAAGAAGTTTCTTCTTCTTCCTAGAGCTGTTCTCTGCTCAAAACCCAAACTCCAACTGCACTGATTTGAAGTGAGAGTGTGCATGACCTTTTGACCTCAGAGGAGGCCTTGATTTCAGCGAATGGCTGTAGGCACACGTCTCCAGTGGGTCTAACAGTTTCATGTTTCTATCTAAACTGTTTAAACTATTTAAGAAAAATAAAAGTTATTTCTCTTAAATGTTCTGAGCATTCACAGATGTGTGGTATCATCAGTGTATTCATGGTGAAAGTGAAGTGATGTGAAAAACAAAACAATCATGAAATACTTTTGTGATAAAACAAGTTTGCATAAAGTTTAAATCTGAATGAGTTTAGCTTAAACAAAGTTTAAAAATCAACATTTAAACCTCTTAATGAATAAACAATCAACTATGAAGAGATTTCTCATAGAAAAAGATCAACTACATGTAATTCTAATGTTTCTTAATTGTCAAATAAAGAGGATTAAATCAAAGCATGAATTGTATTCCATATCATTAACTCTTAACATGCAGTTTATCAATACATGATTAAATGTTGTCTAAACTCATATTCAGATACAAATCACATATTTATGAACAACAAAGATTATAGTGGAAGTTTTGTCTGCTTCCTGTTGAAATCTGTGAATAAAGTTCAGTCATTTTCATGTTATTCACATTCAACACCACAAATAAAAGAACAGATGTTTAGAATCTTTATTTGTGAATAAAAGAATTGTAAATTCAAAGGTTCATCTCAGCTTGTTCTGAGCTGAGTTCCTGGTCCTCCTTTGGTCCACGGGGTCGTAAAATAATAAACCGTACATTCCAAAAGAGGTCTGCCATCCATCGTTCAGGGAGTGAGACAGAAAGGATTCTTTGAAGACCTTTAGGACAAATCTCTGTTTCCGTAAATCTTTCATAGGAGTTGTCCAGCGTTTTCCTTATCAAGAAATAGGGCTTGGGGAGGTCACAGACCTTTGGGCTCAAGGCCTCATTTGGGCCTCTTAGCATCCAATAGAGGCCAGATTCTCAAATGTCTCGACAAAATCTCCACAGAGGTAATTTATGGCCTTGGGAGGTCTGAGTAAATCAATGTATTCCTGATTATAGTGGACTTGCAGTTTTTCTTTAATTTCCATCCTTTGAGAAGTGAAAACACGTCAGAAGGCATCGTAGCATGCTACACTGATGTGGGGAAAAAACTCCAGCTCCATAAAGGTCAGTTTCTGAAAAGATCAGTTGAGACAAAACTTTAGTCATACAAATCAGTTTATGAAGAAACTGAAGAAGTTGCTAGATGATACCTCACCTGGACTACTTTAATGCTTCTGTCAGGAGATCAGTGGTCCAGAGTGTAAGAATATCTCAGTCTTCTGTTCTCTTGAATGATTAACTAGGTTCCTTCTGAGGACATTCCTCTGTGTGAATCAGTTTCAAATGTGAACCAGAGTCTGTGAGTCAGAAACTGGACTTTACTGGTTCAGCAGATGTGAAGTGTTAGCTGCAGTGAGAATGCAGTAGCTGCAGACCAAAACATGAGGGAGGACCTCTGTCTTACAGCCCTCATACATGTCCTGCACTGCTCTCACATAGTTCTGTCACTCCAGACTTCCTCATACAATACCATAGTTCATCTCTGAACACTTTGTAATAAACTTTCTCCAGATCTACAAAGACACAGTGGAGCTCTCTCTGACCTTCTCTGTTCTTTTCTAGGGTGTATCAACATCCTCAAGTCAAATATTGCATCAGTAGTTATTTTTCTTCGCATGAAACCGTACTGAAGCTCACAGATGTTGACAGTGTTTTACATCTATCCAACATAGTTGTTGTAACACCAGCTGAAGTCTTTTTTAATGAAAAAAATGCTGAATTGATCATCATGCACCACCTAACAAATTACTGAAAAAAATCTTTCAATTTCTGATCTTCATCAAATGTTCTGAGTTATCTTCAGCACAGAATGAAATCCAAAATTATTTCTAAATTCACATTTCTATTCTAATTTAATTGATCAATTAAAGTTTCTAAAAGTTCCTGAAAATCCATCTCTGATAATGTCCTCTTATAATGCTAGATTCCACAGGGCAGCTGCAGCTTCAAACAGACTCCTCCAAACAATTTCTACTTTGGGAAATCTGCTTTGTGTCGGACGGTTCAGGCCTCCGCTTCGTGCGTTGATTTCTCATAATGCACACTTCATTGGATATTATCCCTTACTTAACAGTTGGTCTGGGACCAGAGATGCAAATTTCCTTTCATCCCTGTAGTGAAATGACAATAAAGACTCATTGAATCCTTGTCTCTCAATCCCAATTGATCATTATCTATTTGTAGATGTCATCCTCAAGGATGAGGATGGCTTCTACAAATGGATAATGATCCTAAAAACACACCACAAATTCCACGCTGTCTTCCATTAAGAGGAGAGACTGAAGGTTTTACAGTGACCTTCCCAATCCTCTGACCTCCACATCATTGAAAATCTATGGATAGACCTGAAAAGAGCAGAGCGTAACAAACATCCCAGAAGTCCGAAAGAACTGGAAGACTTGTGTAAAGAAAACTGGATGAAGATACCTCAAACAAGAACTGAGAGACTTGAAAGTGTTTAAAAGCAGTGATACTTGCCAAGGTACTAACTCTGCAGTGTGCACAAACTTTTGCACACACCATTATTTATTTTTTGTTATATTGAAAGGGTAAATGATGGAAATGAAGTCTACTTTTCTGACATATTAAAAGAATGTCTCACCTATAAACTGAAGCCTTTAGAAGATGTTTTCAATCTTTCCTTGGGTTCTTTATGCACATTAATATAACATTTTACCTGGGGTGTTCAAACTTTTAATCCCCACTGTATGCAGGGTTCTAGACTGAATGTTTGTACTGGTTACACCAGTGCACTTAACTTTTTTTCCTAGGTGCACCAGCACAAAAGTTTGGTGCACCGACCCTCTCGACCTCATTGCTATTAATGCAGCTCTGTTGTACAGTTCTGTTTTATTTTCTATCAATTATCTGCATTAAGAATTGAAAAATGATTAACTGATAAACTGTTAAACATAAAGCACTTCATTTAAAACAGAGTTCTACAATAATGATAAACTACTACATTTATATTTGTGGCAACACGAGCGGTTCAGGCACACACTAAAGGGGGACTTTTAAAAAGTTTATTAATAAATAGTTTAAAAGTAATGAGTTAGTAAAAGACCTGTGATAAAACCATTAGGGCCTAGAGCCCACCTGCAACAGAGACCTGGTTGCTCAAGCAGAATAAATAACCAAAAAAAACAACAAAAAAAACACATGCATAAACGTAAAAGAAAAGCACAAAACAACCAAAATATCCACTTGAGAACCAGTCCATGTTGCTGCAGCTCTGAAAGATTAAAACAAATGAACAGGCAAATAGACCATTTGTGCTATACAGATCAATACAGTCAAGTTAAAATTTGTTAGTCCATCGGCTGCTCCAGCAGGACTCTGACAAAACGTATGGGTACCAGCTCCAACAGGCCACCAGGTCCCAGAAGCACCAATTTAACGGAGGGAGTGCAGGGGCAGCAGTTTTGCGGTTGACCACAAAACTGCGTAGCCAGTCTTGATTGATAAAACCAGACACAAAAAAAAGACCCCAAAACAGCAGCAGGTTCCACCTACATAACTCTGTAGGAAGCGATTCACTCAAATTCACTTCTGCCTGGTCGCATGCTGATTTGCAATGCGACTAGGTCTTCCAACTACCACTGCAGGGGCAGTGGAGCCCAGTGGCAACCTGTGAAGGGAGGCAGTCTCAGCCCAGGAATCTGGATACGCCAGCTCAGTCCCCTTTTATAGTAACCAGGTGCTTATTAGCAGCACCTGGGTAGGATTATCTGCACCTGCACATGATTAAACCATACTGCCACATATAGTTTATAAAAATTTATAAAAGTGTGCATTTTGAAAAAGCTTAAATTTGTGACACTAAGTGAAATGGGGGAACCTAAGTCTCCCTGCTCTGCTCCATTCTGAAGCATCCACTTGTAGACAAATAGATCCATGAACGTCTTTGTTTTCCTGGTCTGAGCTGGGATCTGGATCCAGCTTAATGACCGTTTCCCTTCTGACTCCTTACCGAGACTCATGCTCTCTTTTATTATCTCTCTAGTCCTCTTTGGGGTGGTGGTGGTGTGCTGCGGCGGCATGAAGGTAACCTGAGCGCATTCATGCACGTGGTATGGTGGGGTGCAGGTACATAGGCACAGCTGCTGCACAACATGAGAGAAAGGCAGAGAGACTCTGGAAATGTTGAACCTTTCCACTTTCTGTGGAGAACATGGAAATCTGAGGATTAATCTGATTATAATGTTTTTTAAGTTTATAAATTTTTCACTGGAAAACGACATTTTATTCTAAAGTATGTTTAAATCAACACACAAATATTTGTATTATTATGAGCAGTGAGGACCAAAAGTTCATTTAGTGTTTCACAGTTTTATTCAAGTTAAATGACAGCACAGCAACACTGTATATCAGGGGTCTCAAGCTCAATTCAGCCAGGGGCCACTGGAGCCAGAGTCTAGGTGAGGCTGGGCCGCATCAGGATTTTCACAAGAAAAGCGCTGATAAAACATTCCAATGTTCTCAAATATCTTTATTTTTA
>NW_023416958.1:54937-55419 GCF_002922805.2 Oryzias melastigma | reverse complement strand
GCCGGTCTCTTATAAAGGCCTGGCTGGCTGCCAAATTATTGGACTAAACGCCGGGGCTACTATTGGAAGATATACGGTATATAGATTTTAAACAATGTTGGTCCCAAGATGGATCCCTGAGGGACCCCCATGGTTACGGGAGTGGAGAAGATTGATAGCCTGCTGTACGCACAAACTGTGTACGGTCAGTGATGTATCTTCTAAACCAAGAAACACAATCCATAGAGAGACCTATGTGATGGAGCCGCATAAGAAGCACAGAGTCAACAGAATCAAAGGTTTAAGCCAGGGGTCTCAAACTCAAATCAGCCGGGGGCCGCTGGAGGCGAAGTCTAGGTGAGGTCGGGCCACATCAGGATTTTCACAAGAAAATCGCTGAGAAAACATTCCAATGTTCTTAAATATCTTTATTTTTAACAGAAAATAATGAATAAAAAATGAACGACGTGTATAGATCTTCGTCTGTGTTGATTTATATATAT
>NW_023416958.1:38904-54884 GCF_002922805.2 Oryzias melastigma | reverse complement strand
CTTTTGTCCACCACTGTATATATAAAAAAGGGTATGTCCGTTTCTGAAATAGTTTATATTGAGGATTAAACTTAATATATATTGCTACGGGGTAGGATTGAAAAAGATTTTTTAAACATCTTCCTACTCCATTTCGAACTACATAATTGAGGTGTAATGTTTTTATTTATATTTTATATAGAATTTTCTGTTGTTGTTTTCTTTTTTTTACCAAGTACTATGAATGTGTTGTTCAAAATAAAAAGGACTAACTAACTAATAAAAAAAATAAATACATTAAAAGATGAATAAAAAACAAATAAATTAGTAATAAATCAATAAAATAAATAATAATGACCATACACCAGATACATTTTATTCAAGAAACCACATATTAACTGACTAGAGAAAACTAACTATTTTTATTCAGTTTCAAATGTCTGTATTAACAGATCCTCCTTCAGAGTCAGAGAGAAGCCCCAGTACCCAGACAATCTTTGAAGGATTTCATTTTTTGTAGATTTTTGTAGAATTCCTCACAATAATGAAATCTGATCTATGTGTCTTCCATTCATTGGAGGTGTGGGGTGCTCGCGCGCGCGCCGGCTGCAGCAGTGCGCATTCGGGGGGGGGCTGCTTTCCATGGGGGTTCTATGCAAACGCGCGTAGCAGAATATCGGACTTCTACTCGCGTTTACATGGACTGGAATGCGCGCCGACACAGCTGGTGTGTGAACCTTAAAATTCATAGACACGCCCACGCAGGTGCGAGCCAAGCTCAGGATCACGTTTGACAGGCGGGTGCAGCGGATCGCCACGCGGAGCGGGCTACAGGTTTGGGGCTCGGAGCTTGTGGAGTTCTGGTTAGGAACAGTCAGCACGTCAAAAAAACGTGGTTCTCGACATCTTATGTGTCTCTCATTCATTCTGAGAGAGACATCCACAGACAGAGTTGCTAGCTCCTCCTACACGCAGCGCAAAGACAGAAACACATTTTTTTTTTAAATCCCCCGCGCGGGGCACGCGAATTTATCACGCGAGTGGCGTTCGGTGCTTCATGGCTCCTCCTCCGCCCCCGCTGATTGGAGGAATGAATGAATGATAGACAGAGGCACTGGACAGACTGCCGATGTCCCGGCTCCAGAGCCATATACCTCACTGTGATTGGTTCGTTCAGCTCTGAACACAACAACTGTCATTCATATCAGCCTTGCGGGCCGCACTAACAGTAATCTTTCATATGAAGACGGGGGCCGCAAATCATCATCCTGCGGGCCGCAGATGGCCTGCGGGCCGCGAGTTTGAGACCCCTGCTGTATATAGTGATGATGAAGCATTTTCCTAGAGCATCTGTAGGAGCCATAAATAGCAAAAGTGAGACGTTTGCATTCAACATGTTTAGTTTTATTTGCTGCCAGTAGGGGGAGCCTGGGAGGCGATCTGGGTGCGCAGTGTAGTCACACAGCAGACTCGTGGCAGACAATGTGGAGTGGAGTCCAACAGTTTTTTGACCTGCTACAGTGTTAATTTTGACAGAGAATTTTGATTTAGTTTTAGTCATAGTCTTTTGTGTTAGTCGCAATTTTGTCATGTTGATTCTATTAATTTTAGTAAAATTTTAGTCAACTAAATTACAGTAGATATTTAGTTGACTAAATTACAGTAGATATTTAGTCGACTAAAATATAGAATAAAGGTAAAGCATTTTAATAAAATTTACTGTCATCGCATGAATTACAGACAAAGATTTTACTAATTTGTAAAAAAAAAAATTAAACTTCACTTTGCTTTCCAAACTTCTCCTTTCTGGGAATTCAGCTTCAACTTAAAACACATTAAAAAAAATAATTATAAATCCATCCAATTTCCAATAAGAAAGTGTCTATTTGTACGTAATTTTCAAAAAAACGTAACGGCAGTGCTAAACTTTTTTCTCAGTCGCACTGACCCAGAGGAAAGGGGTTAAGGTTAGGATTATGGTTATGATTAGGGTTAAAAAAGCAAATGTTTCCTGAGTGCTGCTGTCTCTGCAGCTCACGGCTCCACCAGGGGATGGGTCAAATGAGGAGAACATATTTCACACATTTAGGAGTGTGACAGTTAATGGGACTTTAACTTAAAAGTTAAATTTTAACTACGTGCAGCCAACAAAAAAATATCCAGCCTTGGATACACTTAAAGTGCGTGCCGGTAATGCAGCAACGGGATCCTGGCTGCACGTATTACATGTGGACAAAACATGAATTTCCATCACATTCTGTCCTGGTCACATATAAATATGTGTAACACCAGTCTTATTATAAATGTCCGAACATAAAAAATAAACTTGTATTGAGGAGGTAGTCAAGTTTAAAATGCATTAAAAAACATTCACTAGGGAGTAAGCTGTCCAGGACACCTGTGAGCATGTTATATGAACAGCATGTGTGGTGAACTGTAATACAACCGGCGGCCAATAGATGGCGCTGTTGTCATGTAAGACGTGGTGGAGTTGGAGATTAAAACGTTGACTGATGGTGGATCTGAAGGAGCAGCGGGGCTGCTAGCGCTCGGAAATACACAACAACATCGATTTATAACTTTACAAACGTCATGCTAAAACAATAAAGCCAGACTTACATTTAAATGTAAACCTCTGAGCTTCAGAGCTTCACCCGTGTGAAGAAAAGCGCTTCTCCACCGCGCAGTACCGGCGCTAATTAGCTTGGCGAGAGTAACCCCTTAAAACAACCATGTTAGATAATCCTACTCTTTAAATGCAACAGTTGGGAGGGTCGGGGAGAATTCGGATTCAGCCCAATACGCTGGAAATAATCGTGTTTGTTTGTATGTTTACCTTTCCGTGGATTTCAGGCTGGCTTGTCTGCAAACGTCGCCTCAGGTTTTCTTGTGTTTTTGCCTGTGATGGTCGCTCCACACAATGTCTTGTTGAGGGTCGCGTTAAATGTAAAATGTGTCCATATATATACTTTTATTTTTCTGCCTGAATAGACATTTTTCATCTATATCACAGACACAATTCATTGAATTAGCGTATTCCCAGGCGGGCCGAAGGGTTCTGTGTTCTGATTGGATCGCTCTGCATTTTCTCCCGCCCTCCTCCACCAGCTGTCATTATGATTGGATGTCGTCTTCGAAGAGCATTTTCATTTTGTTTTCATTCGTTGACGAAAATGTCTATCATTTTAGTTAAAGTTTTCGTGTCTGGGCGGGAGTTATTGTTTCGTTTTTGTTTTGTTTTCGTTGGGTGAAAAATGTCGTTGACGAAGACAAAAATTTTTCATCAAAGAAATTAACACTGCCTCGCTAAGTTCTTCTTATTAATTTTCATATTTTCTTTGTAATTCAGTTTTGCTTCTCCTTGGATCTTTGTTCTTTTTTATAATCTGAAGAGGAATTAAAGTTTTCCTTTTTCTTTACATCTGGATTGTGGATTTTTTTTGGATTTTTGGATTAACAAGGAGAACTCAAACTGAGGACTTAAAATTGGAACCACACAGCATCTGTCACAATAAAAGAGTTGGAATATGAGAATGTGAAGTTTATTTCATAATTAATCTTTTTAGGCGCTTTTCAAAACAATATTATATTAAAAACATTGCAACTTTTGTCGCAACTTTTTACATAAGCTGCCACAACATCAGGCATATTTTCAGAGAATAGCGTAAAATATACCGGTACTTTAATGTCGTATATCGTGATATATAACGTATCGTGATATAAAATATTTTTTATCCTGATATACATTTTTTTCCACATCAACCAGCACTAGTTGGAGTAGGACTTTAAAATGCTAAAACTTCAACTAAAATAAATAGATAAATAAAACCTTTTAAAGGTTTTGTGATCAGTACAGAGCCATTTATTGTGATTTTTGAAATTTACTTATGTTTTTAGAAACATTTCCATTTTCATTTTTTGGAATAATATTAGTTTGTGGAATTTTGTTTTGATTTCTAAAACTAGATGTGTTTTACTATTTGATTTTTATTTTTAATTGTTATTGAGATCTTTACAATGTTTTGCGTTGATGAATTTTTTTACGGTGGCTCTGAAGATTAAATCACATAGTTAACCCTAAAACACCAATAATGTTGCAGTGAATAAATGTTTTTTGGCTTGCCATAAATCTTCTACATTCTCAATATCACCGTGTATCAGCTGATTCTGACGTGGAAAAAAGCGTCTTTTCTTTCCTGCTTTGCTCCGATATCCACAATATTACTAACTTAGAGCGCTCATAATGAGAGCGGTGCAGCACGAAGCTGCTTTCTCCACTGCAGTGTCCTCCGATAATCGTGGATTACACAAACACTTCATAACTGCACAGAGTTGCGTATCAGCGCGAGGCTCGTTTACTCCGCTTCAGAATCCACTGAAATTACACTCATTGTGTTAACGGTAGATGAAAGAATGTAGCCTAAACACTGGAGCTAAATGAGCTAAAGCTCCGGTGTTGAAGGATTTGAACAGACTGTTTTCATTCGTTCCACTACCACCATGAAAGTTCTGGTCCAGCTGGACCTGCAGCTCCACTGAGCTGTGATGGAAACGTCCTGAGAGTCTCAAGGAGGAAGTTTGTTGTCAGTTTGGAGCTTTGGCAGACGTCCACTAGATTAGAGTCAGTCAGATGCTGAAGCTTCATGTTGGAGTCAGCTGAAGTCAGGAAGTCATTTCTGACAGTGGACTTGTGTTCAGAAGAACCCACTTCACAGTCGGTACTGACAGCAGAACCATCAGAACTCTGCAGTCTGTAGACCAGCTAACAAACTGAAGAAGATCCTGAAGGATTTCTGGGATCAGAAAAGGAACTTTAGGAGCAGCAGACACAGTGGACAGAATGACTAGTAACTGACTTGGACCTGTTCATGTCCAAACACACACGGGTTCTTTAGAAGCTCCAGAACTGAATCAGCTGAAACACTCAGACTAACATCAGAACCATCAGCAGCTCCTCTGCAGGACCACATTCAGACATTTTGGATCCTGATGTTTTTCAAGGCTCCTCTACAGTTTAGTACTACTTACTGCCCTTTACGCCTTGAGACGCTTAGGGCAGCAACGAAATCTTTCCATTTCTGATGGTCACGGGCCAAGGTGTAGATTGTTCCCCAGGTGTATCCAAATTCTTTTGGCTCAGCCTCTACTGTTCGGCGCCAGGTGATTTTGGGCCGTCCTCTTTTTCTTTTTCCATCTGGTGTCCAGTTTAGTGCTGTTTTTATGATTGTGTTTTCTTCACTCCTTAGTACGTGTCCTATCCATGTCCAGTGTCTTTTGAGGATAATTGTTGACATGTCTTCTTGGTTGCAATGAGACAATAGGTTTTCATTGGAGATCTTTTGGGGCCAGAAAATCCTTAATATCCGCCTTAAATTTCTGGTGTGAAAGTTGGAGAGTTTTGTTGAGTCTTGCTGAGTCATTCTCCAACACTCTGCTACATACAATAGCACCGACAGAGCACAGCTGCTGTAGAGTTTCAGTTTGGTCTTGGTGTTATACCGTGATGACTTCCAAATATTGTTCATGCTGTTGAATGTAACCCTTGCTTTGTTAATCCTGTTCTGTATGTCCTTATTACTTCCACCATCTGATGTTGTGATGCTACCCAAGTAAGTAAAGCTTTCTGTGAATGGAAGATTCTGATCATTGACCTTGATTGGGGTCTGAGATGAAATGTTCAAGGTCAGAATCTCGGACTTTTTCTGGTTGATTTTGAGACCGACTTGAGATCCAAATTGACTCAACCGGTCAGTCTTGTACTGCATGTGTTGGTGAATATGAGAGAGCAATGCCAGATCATCAGCAAAGTCGAGATCCTCCAGGGTGGAGAAAAGTGTCCATCTAATGCCAGTTGGTCCTTTTTCGGTTGTGCGGCGCATCACCCAGTCTATCACCAGGTTAAAGAGAAGAGCGGACATCACACAACCTTGGCGGACTCCAGTTTTCACCTCAAACCAGATGTCACTTCCTCCCACACAGCATTTGTAGTTGTTATAGAAGCTTCTAATCAGTTGAATCATGTGGGTCGGTACTTCATAAGCCCTCAAGATTTGCCACAAGGTGTCTCTGTTCACAGTGTCAAAAGCTTTTTCAAAGTCTACAAAGGTAACTAAGAGCTTTTGCTGCCATTCAGCACTCTGCTCTATGATATTTTGCAGAGCAAAAATGTGTTCTGTGCATCCCCTTCCTTTTCTAAAACTGGCTTGTTCCTTTCTAAGTGTTGCATTCACGGCTTCTGACAACCTATTAATGATTATCTTGGCCAGGATCTTGCTGGGGATAGACAGAAGGGTGATACCCCGCCAGTTGTTAGTCACTGTGTGTGCCCTTCTTTGGAATTTTGATAATAACACCTTTTGCCCATTCTTCTGGTATGCTTGCTGATGTCCAAACTGTCTTGAAAAGTGGTTCCAATATCTCTGTTGCTGTCTCTGGGTCGGTCTTGAACAGCTCTGCATTCAAATTGTCATGACCTGGTGCTTTATTGCTTTTTATTGACTTGATGACTGAAGCAATTTCTTCCCTTGTTGGTGGGTCAGTGTTGATGTCTAGGTTTGACTCGCTTTCTGGAATGTCTGCGCCTTCTAGTGGTGGATCCCTGTTCAAAATTTCCTGATTTCCACTGGCCCTCCAGGTTGGGGGTTTGGCACAGGGCTAACCACCCGGTCCTATAAAACCCAACATGGTTACGGAAACGGCAACGAAATCAAAAACCACTCTAACGTGCAAACAGCCTCCAGAGCTCCAACAAAAAGCTTATATGAATGATGGTGGTGAAAGCCATACCTTGGAAGCCACTGACAGGAAGATGGAAGTCTTGAGCACTAAAACCAAGACCAGATTAGGATTCTGGAATGTACGAGCAATGTACCAAACAGGAAAATTGGGGCAAGTGACATCAGAGATGCGTCGATACAATCTTCACATTTTAGGCGTAAGTGAAACCAGATGGACAGAATCTGGTAAAGTGATGACATCAACAGGAGAAAAACTACTGTATTCGGGCAGAGAGGACAACAAGCATGAAGAGGGAGTTGCCATCATTTTAAAGAAAGGAACAGAGAAAAGTTTGATTGAATGGAAACCTGTCAACAGTAGATTGATAAAAGTTAGGATGAGAGGTAGACATGTTAATATGACTATAATTCAGTGCTACAGTCCTACTAATGACAGTGAGGAAGACGCTAAGGACCCTTTCTATGAACAATTGGTTGCAGAAATTAAGCTCACACCAAGGCATGACGTTCTGATCATAATGGGCGATTTAAATGCAACAGTTGGAAAAGACAACAGCAATAACGAAAGTGCAATGGGCAGGCATGGCTGTGGGACAATGAATGAGAACGGAGAGAGACTGATTGACTTCTGCAACAACAACAATCTTGTGGTGGGGGCACCTTGTTCCCACACCGTGATATCGACAAACTGATATGGTACTCACCAAATGACAGAGACAAGAACCAAATCGACCACCTGCTGATCAACAGGATGTGGAGAAGGTCACTGATGGACATTAGAGTCAAGCGGGGAGCTGATGTTGGAAGCGATCATCAACTTGTTACGGCCATGATACAACTGAAACTGAGGAAAGCACAGAACATGTGGGTCCCCTTGTGGCTAAATTTTGACCAGATTAATTTAACATATGAAAACATAAAGACTGGGTATCAGCAGAGCGCAAAGGAATCTCTTTGGTTTAGAACCAAGAAAGAGCTCAAGGAATGGATTAAACAGAAAACATGGAAGGCCATTGAGGATAGACGGAGAATTAAGTGTCAGTTAATGAACACCCGCTCAGAGAGACTCCAAACAAAATACAAGCAGCAATACAGAGAAGCCAGCAAAACAGTGGAAGAAGATGCTGCGCGTCGACCGCCGAGCCTACACTGAGGAGCTCGCTTAGGAGGCGGAAGGTGCTGCAGCCCGAGGAGAACAACGCCAGCTGTACAGAATTACTCGACAAGTGTGTGGAAGATACCACTCTACTGTCAGTTCACCAATTAAAGATAAACAGGGCAAGCTTCTCACAACAGAAGCCGAACAAGATGCACGCTGGGCTGAACATTTTCAGGAAAAAAAAAAAATTCTACAGTTTAGAGATGTCAGTAAATGCTTTCAAAGGAGAACTAAAGACTTTTGAGCTGTTTTTCTGCACAACCTGCTTTTTCCAGTCAGGATGAAGAGAGAAAGGAAAGTTTAGCTCTGCGTCATTCTTTGATTGTGGTGAACATATTTGAGTTTCTGCAGAGAAACTTTATGTTTTCCTAGATTTTTCTATACAATAGTTTGCTTCCAAAAGTCCAACCTGAAATCCAACATTTCTACCAGTTTCTAAATGTGATTTTTGTTCCTGATTTGAAAGGAACCAGAGTGTTTAGTGTCTGCAGAATCTTTCCATGAACAACTGAATGCTGTTTTTCTTTTCTGTCCTTCAGTCTTCATCTAAATCTGTGTTGAACCTCATGGAAACTTCAGCAGTTCCAGTGGAAACATTGATGCTGTCACAGCTGTAGAAATCTGATCTCTAACTGAAGATTCCACTTAAATCCAGAATGATCTGTTGACTTTGGTTCTTCAGACTCTTGTTGTGTCTGTGACCTTCAGACACTCAATTATTACATTGTTCTGTCATTTCTCTCACATCAAATGTGCTATTAACTATCTCAAAGTGCCTATATCTTCCAAAATCAACTTTTTAGAGCTTTTAAATGTATCATAATGCTAATTCCTCAAGAAAAACAACTCAAAGCAGTATTTTGCTCCATTCATGTATCTCTGAACATTTCTCTAAAATTCTGCTCTCTGAGCACCAGCCCCTCCCAATTCAAGAAAGTGAGTGTGTCCTCTCATTGTTATGTATGAAAGTGAGGAACAGCCCCTTCCAGGACAATTCTGTTATTAGCACCGTTAACACACACATCCACTTTCTTCACAGAGTTATAAGCAAACACTTTCATTTTAAATGAACAATATGCACATCCGTCTTTACAAAACTTCAGATGTTTGTTTTTGTAGGTGAAACACAGACTCACTGCTGAGGATGACATCACTTTTAGTCCCATCAATGATTCTTTATGGAAGAGAACTGTTCAGGTTTAGAAAATAACTGTCATGAATCAGTCTGTTTTTCTCTCAGACCACCAGAGGGAGCCATCGCCTGAATTCTAATCTCTCCTGGGCCTCATCTTCACTCCATTTCCCACAAGCCTCTGCCTGCTGTTCCCAGACCTCACCAGCTGTCCCTCATTCAAGCAATCACCACCAAACATTTATAAGGAGGCTTCAGGCTGTGCTCACGGGGGGGAAAGTCTTGTTTTGGTGTACTCCTGCATTTCTGAGCATTTCCTCCTTCAGTCATGCTCCTGCTTAAGCCTGCCTCGACCCCAGCCTGTCTTTGACCACCGTTCTGCCTCAGCCTGTGACATACTCCTCGCCGTGCCTGACCCTCGCCTGGATCCTGACAACTCTGGTTTTCCTCTGATGCTCTCATGCTGGTGCCTGACCCCTGCCTGCCTGACCCTGATTTAGTGTTGTGGACTTTTAGCTGTGCATCACGCCTGTTGCTCTGTCTGTGCTGAATAAACTTGCTGCACTTGGATCCAGCTGTCTGCCTGTTCCTGACAGAAGACTTCGCCAAATATGGATCCAGCAGCAAGTGTACCTAGCCTGTCAGACTCGGCTGGTTATGCTGCCATGCTACAGGAGCAGAGTCACCAACTCCAGCTGCTTACTGCTGCGACTGACGCCATCACAGCACACCTTCAAGCTAACATGCCCGACGACACACCTAGTGCACCTCCTGCCCTCCCTCCGGAGCTGAGGCTGGCGCTCCCGGATAAGTTTAATGGAGATCCTGAGCAGTGCAGTGGTTTCCTCCTGCAATGTGACTTGTTCCTGCGTCAGCAACCACTCCTCTACCCAACGGAAGAGACTAAAGTGACTTTTGTTTGCTCACTCTTAACTGGAGAAGCAAGAGAGTGGATTGCTGCACTTTGGACTGGAGGAGCGCTGTCCTTCCAGTCATATGCTGCTTTCACAAGGATGCTACACGACGTGTTCAATCACCCAGCGGACGGCAAAGATCCTGGTGAGCAGCTATATGGGATCCAGCAGGAGCAGTAGACTGCAGCTGCCTATTCACTCCGGTTCCGGACCCTGGGAGCACGTACTGACTGGACTTCTAGTACCCTGAAGATTGCTTATCGAGAGGGGCTCACAGCAGAGTTGCAGCGAGAGCTGGCGTACCGCGATGTGGCCTTGGATTTGGACCAGCTCATCACACTCACCATCAGGCTCGATAACCTACTGAGGACCCGGCGGCCGCAGAACTCAATCATGGTGACTGCCACGCCCGTCTCATCTCTCCCCATGAAGGCCTCCGGTTCCAACCACGAGCCCATGCAGCTTGGTTCCACCCAACTCTCTCCAGGGGAGCGACTGAGACGTTTTCGGGAGAACCTATGCCTCTACTGCGGTCACCCCGGTCACATTCTGAACACCTGTCCAAATCGCCACCCACGGCGCTCTGCAAGGCCGGTGAGTGACTCCACACTCACCTTTACATTGCCAGTGACTTTGTGCTTTGACGGCCATGTAGTAAAAACACAGGCCATGATTGACTCTGGGGCAGCAGGGAACTTCATTGACCTAGCCTTTGCCCGCACTCATAATGTTCCCTTGCTGTCCTGCAACGCCCGTGTGGCAGTCACCGCCCTTGACGGAAGACCCCTGGGGCCCGGCTGTATCCAGTTTCTGACTCCTGACATCCAGATCATCGCACCCGATCATCATCATGAAGCCCTCCGTCTCTTCACGATTGAGTCCCCCCGCTGTTCCATCATCCTTGGTCTGCCCTGGCTGGAGAGGCATGACCCCACAGTCATCTGGTCAGAGCACAGGCTATCGTTCTCATCCACTCATTGCCAGCGCCACTGCCTTCGGCCTATGAGAGGGCCTACAGACTGTGCAACCATCGCAGCCACCACCCTTGCTGAGACCAGTGCGCCAGGGGAAGCGGAGGGATTGCCAGTTTTTTATGAGGACCTGCGGGAGGCCTTCAATAAGCAACGTGCCACACAGCTCCCTCCACATCGGTCCTATGACTGTGCCATCGACCTCCTGTCTGGAGCCATGCCAACCAGAGGTCGGGTGTTCCCACTTTCTTAGCCTGAGACAGCTGCCATGCAGGCATACATCCAGAAAGAGTTGGCTAAAGGCTTCATAAGGCCAACCACGTCTCCAGCTTCGGCTGGTTTCTTCTTCGTTAAGAAGAAAGATGGTGGCCTGAGACCATGTATAGACTATCGCAGCCTGAATGACGTGACTGTGAAGTATCGTTACCCCCTGCCCCTGGTTCCTGCAGTTCTGGAGCAACTACGCACTGCACGCTTCTTCACAAAGCTGGACCTGCGCAGTGCGTATAACCTCATTCGGATCCGTGCGGGTGACGAATGGAAAACCGCATTCTCTACAACCACGGGCCACTACGAGTACCTCGTTATGCCCTTCGGCCTCTGCAATGCTCCCTCTGTGTTCCAGGCCTTCGTCAATGATGTCTTCCGGGACCTGCTTAACAAGTTCGTCATTGTTTACATGGATGACATCCTGGTCTACTCTGACACATTAGAGGAGCATGTGTCCCACGTCCGTCAGATCCTGCAACGCCTCATCGCCCACCAGTTGTACGCCAAGCAGGAGAAGTGTGAATTCCACCAGACAGCAATATCGTTTCTGGGCTACGTTATCAGTGCTCAGGGGGTGGCCATGGACCAAGGGAAGGTAGAGGCTGTGCTCCAGTGGCCGCAGCCAAAGTCTGTGCAGGAGCTCCAAAGGTTCCTGGGTTTCGCCAACTTCTACCGGCGGTTCATCAGGGGCTTCAGCACAGTCGCTGCACCGCTCACCTCGCTGCTCAAGGGGGGTCCACGTCAGCTACACTGGACACCTGCGGCCACCCAGGCCTTCAAGAATCTCAAGTCCCGCTTCTCCCAGGCTCCCATACTCCACCATCCGGATCCCACATCCCAGTTTATTGTGGAGGTGGACGCCTCTAGTACCGGCATTGGGGCGGTCCTATCCCAACGTCATGGTCAACCGAGCAAGACATACCCCTGTGCTTACTATTCTCGAAAGCTCACAGACGCTGAGCGCAACTATGACGTGGGGGATCGTGAGCTGTTGGCCATGAAGGTGGCATTTGGTGAGTGGAGACACTGGTTGGAGGGGGCTTTGCTACCGTTCATTGTTTTAACTGACCACCGCAATCTGGAGTACTGCCAAACGCCTCAACCCTCGCCAGGTGCGGTGGTCCCTGTTCTTTTCCCGTTTCCAGTTCCAGATAACCTATCGCCCTGGTTCCAAGAACAGCAAAGCCGATGCCCTGTCTCGAATTCACGACACCACCCCTGATGCTCCTGCTCACCCAGAACCCATCGTCCCACCTACACTCATTGTGGTTCCAGTACAGTGGGACATCATAACGGAACTGGCCCAGGTCAACGAACAACATCCTCCTCCGCCTTCGTGCCCGGCCGACCACATCTATGTTCCTCCGTCACATCGCCAGCAAGTGCTCCACCTGGTCCATGACACGCCTGCCGCTGGCCATCCAGGTATTACAGCCACACAGACCCTAACTGCCAATCTCTTCTGGTGGCCTACCCTACAGGCGGATGTTGCGCAGCATGTCACCCAGTGTTCCACCTGCCAGAGAACCAAGACATCCCGTCAACGCCCTGCTGGTCTCCTGCAGCCACTGCCTATTCCACATCGACCCTGGTCGCATATCGCAGTGGACTTTGTGACAGATCTGCCCCAGTCTCAGGGTAACACAGTCATTCTAACCGTTGTGGATCGGTTCTCTAAGGCATGTCGATTGATCCCTCTACCAAAGCTCCCATCGGCTCTGGAGACTGCTGAACACCTACTTCACCATGTCTTCCGGTTCTATGGACTTCCTGAGGACATTGTGTCAGACTGGGGTCCTCAGTTCACGTCCCGGGTCTGGAGGGCAATGTGCGATGGCCTGGGCGTCACAATCAGCCTCACGTCCGGTTATCACCCAGAGTCCAATGGCCAGGCGGAGCGTATGAACCAGGAGGTGATCCATTTCCTGAGGACATACTGCCATCAGCGGCAGGAGGATTGGAGCCAGTTCCTGGTCTGGGCAGAGTATGCCCAGAACTCCCTCAAACAGACTGCCACTGGGCTCTCTCCGTTCCAGTGCATTCCTGGCTTCCAGCCGCCATTCTTCCCCTGGGCGGGGGGTCCTTCAGAGCTGCCGGCTGTAGATGACTGGTTCCGCCGCAGTGAGGAGACGTGGGAGGCGGCCCATGTCCAGCTCCAGCACGCTGTCCGCCGCACCCAACTACAAGCAGACAAACACCGCAGAGAGGGTCCGTACTTCTCTCCTGGTCAGTGGGTCTGGCTCTCAACCCGGGATCTACACCTCCGTCTGCCCTGCAAGAAGCTGAGTCCGAGATATGTGGGGCCATTCCAGATCATCAAGCAGGTTAACCCCGTATCTTTCCGTCTTCAGTTGCCGTCACAATATCGTATCTCCCCCACATTCCATGTCTCTCTTATGAAGCCAGCTAGAGGTCCTGACATTGAGGAGCCTCAAGCGGAGGGTTCAGATGTTACAGCCACCCCCTTGATTGTGGATGGTGAGGAAGCATACCGGGTCCGAGAAGTGCAGGATTCCCGACGCCGAGGTGGGCGCCTGCAGAACCTACTGGACTGGGAGGAGTATGGTCCAGAAGAGCGGTCTTGGGTGGACCGGGACGACATCCTTGACCCTTTCTATTTCTATCAGTTAGGGAGTGGGTGGTAAGAAGGGGTGGTGGTATTGTCTGCTGGTTTGGAGCAGGGGTTCCTAATTTTTAATTTTAATTTTATTGTTTGTTGTTAATGTTTTTATATTACTTACACTGTTCTGTTTTTCTTGTAAAGCACTTTGTGTTATTTCCTTATATGAAAAGTGCTATATAAATAAAGATTGATAAAGATTGATTCCCTTGTTGCTGACTTCCACCAACGCAATCCCTCTGCACCGGCACCGCAGGCCCGTGGCCGGCCTCGACGGCAGCAGGTCCGTCGCTTCCGGAGCCACTCGTCGGGGGGGGGGGGCTCTGTCATGAATCAGTCATTTTTTTTCGCTCAGACCACCAGAGGGAGCCATCGCCTGAATTCTAATCTCTCCTGGGCCTCATCTTCACTCCATTTCCCACAAGCCTCTGCCTGCTGTTCCCAGACCTCACCAGCTGTCCCTCATTCAAGCAATCACCACCAAACATTTATAAGGAGGCTTCAGGCTGTGCTCAGGTGCGAAGTCTTGTTTTGGTGTACTCCTGCATTTCTGAGCATTTCCTCCTTCAGTCATGTTCCTGCTTAAGCCTGCCTCGACCCCAGCCTGTCTTTGACCACCGTTCTGCCTCAGCCTGTGACATACTCCTCGCCGTGCCTGACCCTCGCCTGGATCCTGACAACTCTGGTTTTCCTCTGATGCTCTCATGCTGGTGCCTGACCCCTGCCTGCCTGACCCTGATTTAGTGTTGTGGACTTTTAGCTGTGCATCACGCCTGTTGCCCTGTCTGTGCTGAATAAACCTGCTGCACTTGGATCCAGCTGTCTGCCTGTTCCTGACAATAATGTTTACTAAGAAGATAGATAAACTTTAATTGCAGACTCTTAGTCCATAAAAACATACAAAAGACATAAATACACTCATTAAAAAATAAAACTGATTCTTGTACTTTCAGTAAACAGTCATATCAATGTCTCCACAACTGTGATGAATATCATGTGACACGTACGCAATGTTGATAAGAAATAAAATAATTATATTTACAGACTTATTTAGGTGACCCATAAATGTATAAATTTGATTTCTTGAAACAGCCTGCAGTGTGCTGACTCAGGAGGACACAAACATTTCTGACAACACTGGTCCCTCTGGACCTTCTTAATAAAAGTCTCAAGGCATCATTGTAAGTCACTTTTAGTCTCTGAAGGCTGACCAAAGGTGTGCAGTGTGCAGTGGAGTGTAATGTGCTCTACATAAGATCATTCTCACTTCAATGGAACAAGAATCAAATTTCCTTGTGAGTAGATTAACTTGTCCATATAACATTCAGCACTGTTGATACATGTCCTCATCATTTGACAGTCAGTGATCACATGACCCAGATATTTGATTTATTACAGACACTAAGGATAGTTACAGACAGTTTAATGCATTGAAATTACATATTTGTCTTCTCTTGTATAGGAGATCATAGTTAAACTTTTCAATGCATTTTATTGTATATTATGTTGTTCTCCGTACTCAGAACACACATTAAATAACTGCTGGAGTCCAGCTGAACTGAGACTAAAGACACCATGTCATTAGCGTACGTAGATGATCTACCACAGTACCTCCAACCGTGCAGCCACTTCTACATCATTGTTTGAGAGAATCTAGAAAAGCTCTACAGCTGTTTGAAAAACTGATGACTGTTTGATATTTTCCTCATCAGTTGAGTTGATTGTGTGATGATGATTGATCTGAAACTGATCTGTTTCAATAATGATCTTGTAAATCTGATCAAACTCTGTTTACTTGCTGGAACTCCAGCTGCCATCATTGCTCCTGAACACACTTTTCTGTCTGATTTCAGGTTGGAGTACTGCAGTTTGTCAGAGATCAGCTGTGAAGATCTGGGTTTGGTTCTGAAGAACAACCCATCCAGACTGACAGAACTGGACCTGAGCAACAACAAAATCCAGGATTCCGGATTTCTTCATCTGCGTGGTTTTCTGGAGAGTCCAGGCTGCAGACTGCAGACTCTGAGGTCAGTAAATGAGCTGAACTCCCTGAAGGATGAGAAGAAGGTTTCAGGTGAAGAAATTTCTGAAGTTTCACTGGAAGATTTTCCGAACATTTTCTGGATCACAGCTTGGAGTCAGTTCAGCCGTCTGATGAATTTCTCTACAACCTTTCCTTGATCCCATGACCTTTTCCA
>NW_023416958.1:33379-37720 GCF_002922805.2 Oryzias melastigma | reverse complement strand
TATTTGTGAATAAAAGAATTGTAAATTCAAAGGTTCATCTCAGCTTGTTCTGAGCTGAGTTCCTGGTCCTCCTTTGGTCCACGGGGTCATAAAATAATAAACCGTACATTCCAAAAGAGTTCTGCCTTCGATCCTTCAGGGAGTGGGACAGAAAGGATTCTTTGAAGACCCTTTTAGGATAAATCTCTGTTTCCGTAAATCCTTCATAGGAGTTGTCCAGCGTTTTCCTTATCAAGAAATATGGCTTGGGAAGGTCACAGACCTTTTGGGCTCAAGGCCTCATTTGGCCCTCTTAGCATCCAAGAGAGACCAGATTCTCAAATGTCTCGATAACATCTCCACAGAGGTAATTTATGGCCTAGGGAGGTCTGAGTAAATCAAAGTATTCCTGATTATAGTGGACTTGCAGTTTTTCTTTAATTTCCCATCCTTTGAGAAGTGAAAAGACGTCAGAAGGCATCATAGCATGCTACACCAAATAGCACAGAAAGAAACACCGGTAGCTCATCGTGTAGTAAACATAAAACCAGATTGATTTGTCACTTTGTAAAGTTGATAATCAATCAAAATTGCAAATGTCCCCCCCTCTGTCCCAACATGAAACGACTGTCAACTAGCTGTCAATCAAACATTGTGCTGTACTGTCCTTCATTGGAGTAGACCAGGGGTCTGCGACCTTTATCATCAAAAGAGCCATTTTACCCCCTCTTCTACCAAAACAAAGTTGTCGGGAGCCGCAAAAAATAACAGAGCTTGTAAACTTTTAATTGTTTTTGTGGTAAGTGGGAAGGTACGAGTACCGTTCAATAAGTCGATTGCACACAAAGGCAGGAGGCGTGGCTCAGAGTTAAAAAATAAAATTTTATTACAAAAGTTATAAAAATCAATTAAAAATGACGGAGTGCAATAAAACCATCAAACAAACTAAATGGGAAAAAGGTCTGTTTAGCTGAGGCCCATTTAGCTCCTGAAGGTGGAGGCCCCCAGAACAAAAACAACAAAAATATAATTCACCCCACCATGTGATATTGCACACTCACAAGTGAATCCCTTCACCAAGACACGACACTCCAATGGGGGGATAACCTCCACCTGGGCACAAGACTGGGTCCTCAGCACTGAAGGGAAGGGGAAAACAAAGAATTAAAATTAACACACTCCAAGATAAATAAAAAAATAAAAACAATTATGCAGGAGTGGAGCCTGGCTGAGTGGCTTCTGCAGCTCCACTGCAGATAAAAAAAAACAGTGCTCCTAAAAAAAAATTAAAAGCACCGCGTTAAAAACAGAGGGCTAAAAGGGTTGGATAAAAGCGCTCGTGTTCGTTTCCAGGGGGGGACTTGGTCCGGGTGTGCCCTGGTAGTCCGTCGTGCACCGTTGTGCACCTTCGTCGGACGACAGCAGTGGCTAGCCACCCCAGCAGAACCCTCAACATCCACGGCGCGATGGAGAGCAGGCGAGCATCAAGTCGTCCCGACAATCAATATAAATAAAACAGCAGCTGATCCAATAACGGCGGGAGCACCAGAAAGTCCCTGGCCGTGGAAGACATTGAATAAATATGATTGAAAAGGCTAATGGCTTAAAAGAAGTGCGAGCCCTGAGGACCGCTGACTTACGACGCTGTTTTGTCACCAGAAACATAAAACAGCACGCGAATTGCAGAGGCTCTGTTTAGGGCAAGTTTGTTGCTGTAATGTTTTTTCCGGAGCTATAAAATAAAAACACGAGCAATGTGAAGCCTGCCGACAGCTTCCCAAGGCAGCCTGCCACCACTACCTTGCCTGTGAGGCTAACCGGAAGTGCGCACCAGGAAGTGGGCGGTCCCAGAGGCCAAAAGATGCCCATAACTGCAAGTGGGCCGCTTAATCTTTTTATAGTGCCTCTAGAGGCCAGGGGCTGCAATTAACCTCCCAGCCACACCTGCAGCAATCTATCCTGCTACAATCACCCCCACAAAATGCATCGTCGCCCCGACGATGGTATGCCGGGCTGACTACAACCAAGGCCTAAACATCACAGCAGGGGCTGCATGTACTGATGAGCAGCTTTGCCCCTCCCCTGCAGCCCTAGGAGGCCTGTGAACATTTGAATGATGTCCAGCGGTGGCCCGTGACGTTCGGCGCACTGAGTTGCTGCTCGTACTCGGGTCAACTGGTAAGGTGGCCCTGGAGGTAGAAGGTACGGCAGCCTCAAGGGAGGCTGGCTCAACCCGCAAGTCAGATCTCATTTCCTGCTCTACCTCATGTGCACACTCCTCCTGCAACACAAACCAGTCCCCGTTCTCTAGCGGGTCCTCTCGTGACTGAGGGGACCTCGTGGGAGACAGGCATGGAGCCCTGATTTTCTGTCGCCCACAGAAGCCAAGGTCTCGAACAAGAGCAAACTGCCCTTCAGTTAGAGGAGGGTCCCTCACCCCTTCATCATGGCCTCACTTCCTTTGCTCCGCAGCTACGCGAAGCCTCTCCCTGGCACCTTCAAGCCGCAACCCCCCGAGCTGATATAGCAGGCCGAGCATATGTGGTACCTACACAGGCCGGCCTCCAAACACTTTCAGAGACGCATATTTATTTATTTATTTTTCTCAGTTCAGTTGATTGAGACCCACAGAGTGTGACTTCTTATCCCATCCTTCTGCAGTCTGAACTACAACAGGAAAGGACAGACTATTTATTTGTTTAATTTTTTAATTGTATTTTTTCTGTGAAGATTACAGAAATTAATTATTAAAAATTGACTTATGTGTGGCTTTCTGGAAAAACGTAAATGTTTACGTTTAGGCTGTGATTGTTCCACTTTTTTGTTGGCCAATAAACCAACTCCCCATCAGAGAAAAAAACAGTTCTGTGGCCCTCACAAGAAAAAGTTTTCTCTGCCAATGATCCTCAACACAGTTTGTTGGCCAACCTTCCTCCACCACACAACAGAACAATCCCACCAGCAATCCCCCACCCCTCCCCTTTTAATGCCTCAGGTAATGACCACATTTACACATAAAATGATGCAAATGTTAGCCAGGAGAGTAGCCAGTTAGCTTCCCCCTGCCTAAAGGAGGTCAAAAAAAGCCTGGGACTTCTAGTGCTAGGGCTGCCACAAACGATTATTTGAATAGTCGACTAATCTCCGATTATTTTTTTTTTCGATTAGTCGACTAATCGGTTTGTGCGGCGACTGGATGTAAAACACATATCTTAACCATAATTGGCTTTAAACTTGAATTGTTTAAGCTATATTCTAACTAAAATAAAGACAATAGTTTATTAATCCTTTAATAAATCATGCAGGTTTTCTCCTTAATTTGTTTCTGGCATTAAGTCGAGTCTTAAATCAAATGAGGTAATCTGAATCAACTACAGAAAATTTAATAAAAGCCTGCAAGTATTTTTTAAAGCTTTAATATGTATATTTACTAAAACATCTGTAAAGTATTTCAAACGCTATTAGCAGATATAAACACACAAAATATTTGCTCACTGAGGCCCATTTATGAAAGCAAAACACTAATAACATCTTTGAACTGAAGATATTCTTATACATAAAAAACCTGAGGATGCCAAGATAAACAAAGAGCTTTAAGACATTACATCTTTAAAAAAGTGGGGAAATGTATATTTTCAAAAAGGGAGAAAAGCAGGAGATGTTAGAATGTACATCAGTTCTTTCATTCTTTCACCACCTACATTCACTGCACATGAGCAGAACGAAATTAAATCATATTTTTCAGTTTGGTGGACCGCCCTTAATCTGTGTTACTTCTTTAATGTTGTGGTTATTATGCTGTTTGTTGTCGTTTTTGTGACTTTAAGTTACATTTAATTGTATGCTTATTCCGCTAATGTTATTCTACACTTGTCAACTTAGCTCTGGACTTTTAGGCGAGCTACTTCACTTTTGGGACTCGCACATCGCTCCACAACTCCGCGGCAGATCCGTACCGACACACAGCCTCTCTGTCTGCGCGGTGAACGTTTTATAATCCGCTCTTCAAATCAAATGACGTGATCGTGGCGCAGAATATGAATGAAGCCTTTGACGAGCGTTTCATTTCCAGTGTAAACTCATTGTCCGCGCCTGGACACTTTCTCTTTGAGTAGAACTCAGAAGGAGCAGCAAAGCTCAAACATACAACAGGGTTCTGGATTTATTCATATTAGTGTAGCAACCAGCGTGTTTAAAATGTCTGCAGCAGAAAAAAAACATCTCAGCATCATCTCTGTGCAGCCTCACGTTACATTATGTTATGATTATGGGTAACACCATTATCTAAATTATGGCGTGGTATCAATAAGATATTAATAAGCATTAGTAAGATGCTTATAATTTGCTTATATGCACTTATAA
>NW_023416958.1:22898-27161 GCF_002922805.2 Oryzias melastigma | reverse complement strand
TTTCTGTCTCTTCTTTACTTCCTGTTTCTGCTTCACTGCAGATCTACTTCCAGAATATCTGGAAATGACTGAAGGAAAACAAAGATCTTCAAACTCAAGCAGATCACTTTGATTGATTCATACATTTAAAAATCTTCATGTTGGTTTTACAATGAGGAAATTAGGTGGATTTTTCCAAATAGCACAGAAAGAAACACCGGTAGCTGATCCTGTTTTAACTAAACATAAAACCAGATTGATTTGTCACTTTATAAAGTTGATAACCAATCAAAATTGCAAATGTCCCCCCCTCTGTCCCAACATGAAACGACTGTCAACTAGCTGTCAATCAAACATTGTGCTGCACTGTCCTTCATTGGAGTAGACCAGGGGTCTGCAACCTTTATCATCAAAAGAGCCATTTTACCTCCTCTTCTACCAAAACAAAGTTGTTGGGAGCTGCAAAAAATAACAGAGCTTGTAAACTTTTAAATGTTTTCATCTTTTATTTTTTTAGCCTGTTACAACCACCGAATATAACAACAGAAATACAGTGTGCATTTATAGGCATATGGTTAAATAAATTAAACTGTGAACCATAGGCCCATTTATGTCCTTCCAATATATTTCTAAAAGTAAAATAAAAACGACTCCTCTTTAATATAAATTAAAAATTAAGTGCAGCTTAACAACTTTAAAAACAAGTATAAAATAAGGAGCGTCTTTGACAAGCACATGTCAGTGTTTTCTGATACTCTGAGTTTCCTGCTCAGCCTATACAATAAACAAAGCATTTGAACATACAAAAAAACTATATCTGTCTTACGATCTTCAAAGCTGTCATTTTTGAGAGATATTTTTATCACGATCTTCTACTAAAAGCTGCAAATGCGAGAAGACAAAGGTTTGTTGACTGCTGTGACTTTAAATCCGAGCTGCTCCTCCTCCTCCCCTGTGTTTTTTTTCCTGTTTGGAAGTCACGTGACATACGGCGTGACAGAGTCGCGTGCACCCTTATTATGGATCCGGTCTTCTCAAGTAATGAATGACAGAGGTCCTAAAAAGTAACAACGCACGCACAGCGGTGCAGTGTTTTACAATCGACTTCAAAAACCTTGACAACGAAACAATCCAATGGAGAGGAATCATCACAGGACAGGAATCAAATTTTAATAGAGAGAAATCAGGCTGGGAACAGTTAACAGCGTGCTAAAGTGGGTGCTAGCAATTCAAGAGACATGTTAGTTTGGTTCTTTGATGTATGTTTTTATTAATGTTTCATGTTTTTAAACATAGCGGATGTTAATCGCACATATTCATGTTCAACCTGCACAGAAACTGATGGAAATTCATGTTAGAAACACGTAAAATGTTCGGTCAAGATGCACGTTGCTGCATTGTTTTGCTAGCTCGTAACTAGTTACTGAAAGAGCCTAAATCTTATTGTCGGTCGCACTTTTTTTCTTCTTTTCTTTGTTAGAAGTGTAAGTGAGTTCCCAAATAATTTTCTTAATCCTTGGCGTCACTGTTGAGCTTTTTTCTTGATCGGAGAAAGCCCAGCTAGAATAAACAGCGCTAACGCTAATGCTAGCTTTCTGCTCAGTGACATAAACACAGAGAGCAGATGTTAGTGAAGGAGCTGTGGATGTAAACTTTAACCTGGCACAACATTTACTGCTATTATCTCTGTGTTTGGAATCTTAACAGTTTCAGATGTATTTGATGTTATCATCCAAGTTTAAAAATGTTTTTTGTATCAGTTAAAAATGCTAGCTGGAGCCTTTTTCTCAAAGAACAATGACATCGTTTATTTGAAGGTAAATTCTGAAGCAATTGAGATTTATTTACCAAAAATAATCCAAAAATAATAAAAGTTTTAGTTTCATTTGAAAATGTGGTAAAGGGTGTTTTTATTAAAATTGCTATTATTTAGCACTTTGAGCTGTTTTTAATAGGGAAAGGACTTTACTAATCTTTATCATTCATGTTATTAGACTTCATCAATCAAATATTCTCCCTCATTTCTGGTCTTGGGTGAAAATCATTTACAAGCTCTGTTTTATGGATTTTAGCACAGAGGCAAAATAAAAACTCAGACATTTTGAAGCTGTTCATTTGACAGCAATGCATTACCTGTAGCAGTAGAAGGCGCAATTCTTGCACTATTTACGGATTAATCTTAATAGATAATAACTATTTAATTTGAATAAATATAAATATTTGTTCAAAATGTGCTTACTTCATTCAACTAAAATCATTACAATTCAAGTGAACAATTCAAATTTGGCAATTTGCATTTATCTTAAAGAAATCTTGATTTTTTTTTTTTTTTTTGCTGTGTGCAGAGCTGAACGAACCAATCACAGTAAGGTATATGACTCTGGAGGTGGGACATTGGCGGGCTGTCCAGTACCTCCTCATTCATTCTTTCATTCCTCCAGTCATCTGGGAGGAGGAGGAGCCATGAAGCATCGAACGCGATTCGCGTGACAAATTCGCGTGCCCCGAGCAGTGAATTTGCTGCTCGGGTGTTTCTGAGCTACCAGCTCCGTCTGTGGATGTCTCTCTTAGAATGAATAACTATATGATATCGAGGAATACGTTTTTTGACCTGCTGGTTGTTCCTATTAAATCAGACCTCCACAGGCTCCGAGCCCCAAACCTGTAGCCCGCCCCGCGCGGCGATCCGCTGCTCCCGCCTGTCAAACGTGATCCTGAGCTTGGCACGCACCTGCAAGCGCGTGTCTATGAATTTTAGGGTTCACAGACACCGGCTGTGTCGGCACGCATTCCAGTCCACATAAACGCCAGTATTCTGCTACGCGCGTTTGAATTGAACCCCCATGGAAAGCGGCCCCCCGAATGCGCACTGATGCAGCCGGCGCGCGCGAGCACCCCACACCTCCAATGAATGGAAGAGACATAGATGAGATTTATTTATTATGAGGAGTTCTACAAAAATCTACAAAAATTGAAATCCTTCAAAGATTTTCTCGGTACCGAGGCTTCTGTCTCAACCTAAAGGAGGAGCTGTTAATACAGACATTTGAAACTGAATAAAAATAGTATTCTCTAGTCAGTATGTGGTATGTGGTTTCTTCAGTAATATGTATCTGTTGTATGGTCATTATTATTATTTTAATGTATTACTGATTTATGGATTTTTTTTAATTCCATCAGACTCTGAATTTTTTTAAACCCTGAATTTTTTATGCTGAATTTTTTTAACCTCTGATTTTTTTTCTGAATTGTTTTAACCTCTGAATTTTTATTCTGAATTTTCTTAACCTCTGAATTTTTATACTAATTTTTCATTCTGAATTTTTATTGTGAATTTTCTTAACCTCAGAATTTTTTTCGGATTTTTTTTAATCTCTGAATTTTGTTTTGAATTTTTTTTTCAACCCTTGATTTTTAAACAGCAAATTTTATGCTCCCAAAAATATTATCTATCTTAAAAATAATTAGTGTTTTTAATTTCGAGACTTAAAATTTTGATGGGTCAGAAATTCAACATAAAAAAAATTCAGAGTCTGATGGAACTAAAAAACTTCCATACTGATTTGCCTGTTTTTTAATTCATTATTTAATATATTTATTTTATTCATTATTTTGTGTTAAAAACAAAGATATTTGAGAACATTGGAATGTTTTATCAGCGCTTTTCTTGTGGAAATCCTGATGCGGCCCAGCCTCACCCAGACTCTGCCTCCAGTGGCCCCCGGCTAAATTGAATTTGAGACCCCTTGTATAGACTAATAAAATAATAACCACAGACCACAATAATGATTTTAAACTATTTGATTATTTATAAAAGAATATGACATAGCAAAAACCTTCAAGTGCTGACATAAACATGGAAAATTAAAACAGAAACCCAAATTAAAAGTTGGGCACCATAAGCTTTTTATCTGTAAAAATTAATGTGGTTAACCCCGGGGCTGGTCAAATTTGACCTTGCAAGGCTTTGATTCTCTTTTTTATTCCTTTCACTTAAAACTGTAATGGTTCAATTATCCTCTCTTTTATATTACTTGTACCCATTTGGTTCACAAAATGCAATAAACAAAATATACAACTCCTTAAATCAAAACCATATTTCAATAAAATAAGAAAAGAAAGTTCAAACTAAATATTAAAGCCGCAAGCGGCGCTGGATGGCCCGCAGTCGCTACCCGCCCTCACCCTCGCCGCCCTCTCCCTCGCAGCCCGCCCTCTCCCTCGCCACCCGCTCATGCGCACCAACGCCATGCTTGCTGCCCGCCCCTACGCACCATCGCCGCC
>NW_023416958.1:17689-22793 GCF_002922805.2 Oryzias melastigma | reverse complement strand
TTTCAAAATGGCGCCTTTTCTGTTAGTGTTATCTCCATAGCAACCATTTTATGTTTTGTTCGCCTGAGGTCACCGAACAGATTGACCTTAGTTTCGCAAGAATCGGCCAAAGTACATTTTTGGATCTCCTTAGCAACGGAGTTTATTTGCTAACCACGCCCACATTCCTTATATTATCATTTTTTAAGTTATAACACTTGTTAAAGCTTTAACTTGGGATGTAAGTGAGAAATTGCTTAAAAAGGCACCTTTTTTCAAAATGGCGGCTTTTCTGTTGGTTTTATCTCCATAGCAACCATTTTATGTTTTGTTCGCCCGAGGTCACTGAACAGATTGACGTTAGTTTTGCAAGAATCGGCCAAAGTACATTTTTGGATCTCCTTAGCAACGGATGTTATTTGCTAACCACGCCCACATTCCTTATATGGTCATATTCTATGATATTATACCTGTTACAGCTTAAGCCTTGGATCAACATATTAAAATCTCATTGCAATGCATTGAAATATGAGCGTGTATTAAGACGTGTATTTTGCGAGCTCGCCACGCACACGTCGTCCAAAATCTATAGCTTGTAATACCATAAATTTTATGCCAATGGTTTCCCAATGATGCCAAAAGTGTTTGGAAACGATTGATAAATATCCCTAAAAGTAATATTTGTTTGAAGCTGGTGCTAACAGTGGTTTTTTTGGACAAATCAAGATGGCGGCCCTTCACAAGGTCAAAGGTTAACGAAACTCTAGGGGTCGTTGGAGACTAACGACAGTGGCCAATGCCAATGGTTTCCCAATGATGCCAAAAGTGTTTGGAAACGATTGATAAATATCCCTAAAAGTAATATTTGTTTGAAGCTGGTGCTAACAGTGGTTTTTTTGGACAAATCAAGATGGCGGCCCTTTACAAGGTCAAAGGTTAACAAAACTCTAGGGGTCGTTGGAGACTAACGACAGTGGCATGTGGGTCAAATTTCGTAAAAATCGGACTAACAAAATTTACGGGTAACGCTTTATATTAAGGTGTGCTTGTTAAGTATTAATAAGATATTAATAAGCATTAGTAAGATGCTTATAATTTGCTTATATGCACTTATAAAGATATTAATAAGCCGCTTATTACACCATTATCTAAATTATGGCATGATGTCAATCCAATTAATTATATGCTTATAAATACTTAATAAGCAATTTGTAAGCTACTTATTACAGTATTATATAGTATCAGGTTAATGGGCCGGTAAGAATATGCTTATAAAGATATTAATAAGCTGCTTATTAGACTGCTATTAAATCGCAAAGCAATAGGCCACAAAGAATATGCTTATAAAGATATTAATGAACTGCTTATATTGCTTATTACTGATGTCTAATACCAAGTTAATAAGCCACTAAGAATATGCTTGTAAATGTGTTTATACACTGCTTATTACACTAGTTTGCAGTACCCTAATCTAAAGCGTGGACCATTTGTGTTAATAAAGAAAAAACACAACAAACACTGTATGAGAAGTTTTAATTTAAACACAAAACATTACAGCTTTAAACATGACACTCTCTTTTGCTGTTTAATTAGGAAGAGGCCTTAATATATTTTTGTTACTATTAATTTGATTGGAGGATGCAGAGAGGGGGCAGAATGATGACGTCATGAGGAGGAGACGAGAAACTCGCGGCAGAAAAACGTGGCTGAAGGATGAAGAAAGCCTGTCAACAAGTTTCAGAAACGGATAAATATGTTAAGAACGAACGGACAGTGAGTTCAGAATAGCATGTTTATGGTTTTATAAGTTTAGATGCACTTGGTGGGTGTGAGCTTGCTAGTCAGCGCGACTTAGCTAACGTAGCGTACCCTGCATCGGACTGGACTTTGAGCCGCTAACCCAGCGACTGAAAACCCCGGGACTGCACGAAGACGATAGGAACCGAGTGAGTGGGACACGCGCACGTTCAAGGATTCCAGTTTGACTCTGGCAGGACCGTCAGAGTTCTTCGTCGTGCTCCGTCGTTGTGCTGCATCAAGTCTGCATCGGGACCTCATGACATGCTCTGAGGGAGTGCATTGAATGCATTCACACAACTAGCCTTCAGTTAATAATCAATTAAAAGGCTTTAGTAATTCTGGTGTCTGCTTTTACAATATACTAGAGGACAAACACATTTTTTTGTCTGTTTGTTTGTTTTGTTTGTTTGTTTCCCCAAGAATGGGAGGGACCCTTAAACAGTAAAAAAAAAAAAAAAAAAAAAAAACAGAGACAATTTTGTGATTTGACTTCGACTTGTAACCTTAGACTTGGGACTTGACTTGGACTTGCCCTCAGAGACTTGTGTACAACTTTGCCTTGAAGTCACTAACCACACAGTTGGCACAAACTGGATGTTTTGTTTTACCAAGTCATTATTTAAAGAGTTAAACAGCAAAAGAGAGTGTCATGTTTAAAGCTGTAATGTTTTGTGTTTAAATTAAAACTTCTCATACAGTGTTTGTTGTGTTTTTTCTTTATTAACACAAATGGTCCACGCTTTAGATTAGGGTACTGCAAACTAGTGTAATAAGCAGTGTATAAACACATTTACAAGCATATTCTTAGTGGCTTATTAACTTGGTATTAGACATCAGTAATAAGCAATATAAGCAGTTCATTAATATCTTTATAAGCATATTCTTTGTGGTCTATTGCTTTGCGATTTAATAGCAGTCTAATAAGCAGCTTATTAATATCTTTATAAGCATATTCTTACCGGCCCATTAACCTGATACTATATAATACTGTAATAAGTAGCTTACAAATTGCTTATTAAGTATTTATAAGCACATAATTAATTGGATTGACATCATGCCATAATTTAGATAATGGTGTAATAAGCGGCTTATTAATATCTTTATAAGTGCTTATAATCATCTTACTAATGCTTATTAATATCTTATTGATACCACGCCATAATTTAGATAATAGTGTAATAAGCGGCTTATTAATATCTTTATAAGTGCATATAAGCAAATTATAAGCATCTTACTAATGCTTATTAATATCTTATTAATACTTAACAAGCGCACCTTAATATAAAGCGTTACCAATTTACGTTTTAAAAATTCACAAAATGTCAGATTTCGAAACAAAATTGCCGCCAAGTGGTAGGTCGTGGAGCCATCCCATGATAATGTAAAATTTAGCCATGGATATATGCAGTAAAGCTATGTTAGTTTCGTTCGCGAACTGCAAACTTTTTTTTTATTTTGCTGAGTCAGAAGTTTTTTTCGTGACGTTTTTTTGCGTACCAGGGCCGCATTTTAAGCATTACGGTTTCGAAAGTCATATAGTTTCGTTCAGCTTTAGCCTCCGCACGCGCGAATACCCTTTATGCACAAATCGCCCAAAATATGTGCGAGCTAGCTAAAACCGTGTCTGTTGGGACCTTGCCACGCGCACGCCATTCAAATTCTACAACTTCTAATTGCAACATTTTTCTCACAGTAGATTCCCATTTATGGCCGGTGATGTAACATAATAATTGATATATTTCTTTATATATGTATATATTGTATTTCTTTTTGTAGCTTGGAGTAAAAGTGCTTTTTTCAACATTTCAAGATGGCGGCGTCTTCCCAAGGTCAAAGGTCAATGAAACTTCTAGGATCATTGTAGACTCGAGCTGAGAACATGATTCACAAGTTTTGTGAAAATCGGACAAACAAAAGTTCTGTTTTCCCATATTGTTGAAAAACGGGAAAATCGCCATTTTTCTGATTTTGGCACAAGCGTAGGTCGTGTGGCCATCCCATAATAATTTCAAATGTTCTGGGGCTTTTCCCCGACACGTGCCATGGGCTTTCGTTTGCGTATTTAGAAATATTTTTTTTTGGCCCCATAAGCGATTTTTGGCCCATTCATTTTTTTTTTACGAAAACGCTCGCCGTGATGTCATCGTTTTGGGCGGGGTCACGCGCAACATGCCAAAAATTCATTTTCAATTTTCCCTAGGTGTGATAAAATTTTGAGGTACTTTTCGTTCATGTGGCGGGGGTGAAATTTTGGCTCAAAGGCGCAGAAAGATAGAATGTTAAAGCAAAAACAATATGGTCCTTGCAGTCAGTAGACTGCTTCTGCGGGCCATAATAAGAGGAGAGTCTGTTCTATCCTTAGGTAATGTTTTTTTAAGGAGGTTCCAGATGACTCAGCACCTGTGGAAAAGAAGAAGGTTGTGTCCTACCACGAGTTTTCGAAATGTTCCTTTTCTTTCCTGTAGCAAACAAGATTCCAGAAGACTCGTCAGAAGCAAGTGTTCAGACTCCAGTGGGTTGGCTCGCCATCAAAGTACTTCCGTCCTCTGCGGTGTGCAGGAACTCGAACAGATTCACAATGGAGGTGAATCTCAGGAACGGAAAAAACCTGACCTGTCATACAAGTGCAATATATAAAATAAAAACACACATAAACATCAGTCTTTGCACTTAATTACAGGTCACGCTAGCACACACTGTACAGTGTGAAATGCTGCTAGCTCACACGAGGGTTAGCATGCTAACGGGACCTTGTGGCTCGTTAGCACGGCTCAAAGTCACTCAAAAGGGAAATATAAAAGTAAAATAAGGTCATTTCAACTGTAACCACTTTACAACCATCCATCCATCCATTTTCCTGACCGCTGTGTCCCTTTCGGGGTCGCGGGGGTGCCGGAGCCTATCCCGGCTACTGAAGGGCGAAGGCGGGGTACACCCTGGACAGGTCGCCAGTCTGTTGCAGGGCCTCAATCACACACCCATTCACTCTCACATTCACACCTAGGGGCAATTTAGAGTCATCAATTAACCTATGAAGCATGTTTTTGGACGGTGGGAGGAAGCCGGAGTCCCCGGTGAAAACCCACGCATGCACGGGGAGAACATGCAAACTCCACACAGAAAGGTCCCAGCCGGGAGTCGAACCGGGGCCTTCTCACTGTGAGGCAAGAGCGCTAACCACTGCGCCACCGTGCAGCCCCAAATAATTAATCCAGCTCTAATACGGACCTAATCACATATCCCTCCGCTGAAACTCAGCTTCACAGATAACTCATGTATCCCTCCGCAGAAGTTCTGCACTTCAGTGTAAAGCGCCCTCTACAGG
>NW_023416958.1:6606-17555 GCF_002922805.2 Oryzias melastigma | reverse complement strand
AAAGTCCAATCAGCTGTTTGCTGTCATGGTTAATTTTTTTGGAGTGATTTTTGAGACATATTGAACATAATGAAATCAAAAATTCACAGTTTTGAGATCTAATTTTTCTAAATTGCTAACAAAATGTAAAAAAAATGTCATAATTTGTAAATAAAAATATTTAATATTTGCTATCAAAAACGTAAAAATATATATATTTGCGTTCTTCTTGCTTTTGCCCTATCTTTGATTTTGTGTTCAAAATGTTATCTTAGTTCTACTTGTGCCACCCCAAACAGCCTGCTGGTTGGTCTAGATCTATCCAGTCAGGTGTCTCTGCCTCGCATTGCCATGCTTGGAGACTGAGGCAGACTTTTGACTTTTTGTTGGCGAGTCTGTTCATCAGAATTCTACAGTCTTCTACCATTCTGGACACTTTCTCTTTGAGTAGAACTCAGAAGGAGCAGCAGAGCTCAAATATACAACAGAGTTTTGGATTTATTCATGTTAGTGTAGCGACCAGCGTGTTTAAAATGACTTAAGCAGAAAAAAACGTCTCAGCATCATCTCCGTGCAACCTCACGTTACATTACGTTATGATTATGATTTATATGAATGAGTTATAGTTATAGAGCTATATATTTTTGCAACACTGGAGCTTCCAGCTTTTCCTGGAGGAATGTTCTGCAGAACATGGTGACCTCCTTCACTCTGAGGTCACAGGACTCAGCAGAGGCAAAGTTCTGCAGCACTTCCTCTCTCTGCTCAGTGAAATCAAGGATTTCATGGAAATGAGGAGAGAGGATACTTCTTTACTGAGAGACACTGAGTGGTTGTTGGATCTGGGTTATATGTGACATGATCAGAGCTGTGAAGACCTTCAAAGTAAAGCTCAGGTTGTACATCCAGCAAATCAGAAACTAAAGATTTCATCTCTTCCTCTCAGTATCAAAGATGCTGGAAGTTCATTCAGGGACAGAAAAAGTTCTTCATGTTCAGAGATATTGTGATGTCTGTCCAAGCTGGTAGAAGAGTTTTCAGATTCTGTGACTTTGACAAACTGGAGCCTGTGTGACGTTTATTGTGAAGCTTTTCTGGATGTGGACATCAGTGAGTTGTCATGACAGATGCTGACCTGTTCTCTGTTGATCCTGTGGAGATGGAAGTCCTAAATCTCCATAATGGTGTTCAGATCAAATCTCTGCAGCATTCTCAGCACTTCTGGAGTTTAGTGCAGCCAGAAAATGATCCAAATCTCCAGCAGGCTGCTCTGAAAGTGGCAGCATTATTTGGGTGGACATTTCATTGAGAATCTGCCTTTTCTGACATGAATGTCGTGAAGTTCAGAACCAGACTGACAGATGAACATTTCAATGACTCCATCAGAGTAAACCTCAGTGGATCCACTCCAGCTTACAGCTCTGGTTGAATCTATGCAGGACCAGACTTCTCACTGACAGAATCTGATGTGAAAGTGTTCAACACAAAACGTCTTTTGTTTTAACTTCACTGTTTCAGTTGTTCAATGTGAGCATTTAAAATGTAAATCAAAACAACTAAACATAAGTAGATCTCCAGCTGTTTCATTATTTAAAGTATCTCANTGAAGCCATGGATGGTTTTTGTGTGAGTACTTAATGATGTTGTTGGTGTCATTCTGGGGCTCTGATCTGCTTGTTTCTGTCCTGTAGTTGATCAATTTGATTCCCTGCCACGGGCCTCTTGTGTTGGTGTTTCACCTATAGTAGCTCTGAAGTTTCTGGCTGTAGCTTCTCTTGGCAGCCTAAATGGAGGTCTTGGTGAGCGTGTTTATAGTGTGTGACGTCTACTTACTTGAAGGCTGTGCGTCGTTTCTTTTTTTTAATAAACTCTTATATCTGTGTTGAACCAGGGTTTTTGGTTAGAAATTTGCAATTAGTCTGAGAGGAGATGGTCTTTTTGATGGTATTGTTAGATGGGGGTCCAAGTGTAATTTTTCTCATAATAAATTTGAATTTTTTTTCAGTTTTTCCCTTTTGTGCATGTGTTCATATTTAAAATTTTTCTAAAAAAAAAAAACAAATAAAAAATTAAATTTACCTTGTAAATGTTCATTGTTATGAAATGTTTGGCTTCTTTTACTGTATTTCAACAAGCACGTGACCCAAAAACAAAAAAATTGTAATGTGTGGTTCATTTTTTACTGTCAATAATTAGTCAAAACATATTTAACTAACTATGCGAAGTCACATGCTGGTTGGAGTACGGGTTTTGCTTTGCCTTCCATGTTCAGTCAAAAAAGCAAAAGGCACTGGTAGTTGGTACTCTGGCTTCTGCTAGATGGGGTTCAACTCCCTGCGGTGCCCTTGCAAATTATTTGACTTTGACATGAAACATTAAAGTAAATGGTTTTTCCAAAAAAGACAAAAGTATTTCAAGAGTCTGTTTTTTGGAATTGACTATACCAACATTAAATATATCTAATCTAAAATGTTTAATTTTTGTAAATAAATGTTTTTGTTTTAAGATTGTAACAACCTGACACTTCTTTCCCTCTGAGTTTCAGATATGAAGGGGCTTTCAGATGTGCTGCAGTCTTTACATGAGAAAGCAAAGAGTATGCTCCAGTTTGACGTGCTATAACCTCTTAACTCCTGACGTCCAGATCCATTAGACAGGCTGTCTACTCTTTTCTTTTATTCATGGAGGAATTCCTCTACATCAAGTGTTTCCAACTCCTGAGATATTTGCATCTGAAGTCAGAAGGATGATTGTTTTTTTTTTGGTTTTTTATATCAACGTATAAATTCAGGAGAGGGAGAAAAAAACAGTTCCAAGCCGACCGCAAGTTGATTTCCATTGTTTGCGGTAATTAGCAGTCACAATATTCCTCTATTCATTTCTTTTCCTTTGGGATTCTGATTTTTTTTAAGAATGTCTTCTCTACCTCACACACTGTGACCCTGTCTGTCACAAACAGCGTAACTGCGGAATTCGAATCCACTCGGACAGAACCAATTTCCTACAAGGGGAAGGGGTCCCCATATGTTGATGTTTCCCAAGCAAAATAATAATAATAATAATAAATTTTATTTGTTGGGCGCCTTTCAAGGGACTCGAGGTCGCCTTACAGTCAAAAATATACAAACACAATAAAAGAACGGTTAAAAAAGCAACAAAGCAGATAAATACAGCATAAAAAATAATGGATTGCAAATCAGGATGGATAAGATCGTTGGAATAAATGAGTTTTAAGATTAGAAATAAAATCAGGAAGTGAGTCCATGTTACGTACGTTTGAAGGGAGAGAGTTCCAGAGCTGGGGGGCGGAACGGCTAAAAGCCCTGGTACCCATGGTGACAAGGCGGGCACGGGGCACGACCAGGTGGAGGGACGAGGAAGATCTAAGGGAACGGGCAGGGGTGGCTACTTGAAGGAGGTCTAAAAGGTAAGGTGGGGCAAGGCTGTGAAGAGCTTTGAAGGTCAGGAGGAGGATTTTGTAGATGATCCGGTGTGTCACCGGCAGCCAGTGGAGCTGCTGAAGAACCGGTGAGATATGATGGGAGGAGGGAGTCTGGAAAATGAGGCGAGCTGCAGAGTTTTGGACCAGTTGTAGTTTATGGAGTGTTTTTTGAGGTAAACCAAAAAGAAGTGAATTACAGTAATCTAAACGGGAGGTGACGAGGCTGTGGACAAGGACTGCTGTAGAGTTAGAACTGAGGGATGGACGGAGACGACGGATGTTTTGTAGATGAAAATAAGCAGACCTGGTGATGTTATTAACATCGGAGGTGAAAGAAAGGGAGCTGTCGAGGATGACACCCAGGCTCTTAACTTGGGGGGAGGGGGAAATTGACGTATTGTCGAATGGAATGGAAAAGTTACGGATTTTACTTAAATTGGATTTTGTGCCTATTAAAAGAAGCTCAGTTTTATTGCTGTTAAGCTTAAGAAAATTTGAAGTGAACCAAGATTTAACCTCAAGTAGACAGTTGGTGAGGGCGGAAAGTGGAAGCGTAGAGTTAGGTTTGGAAGAGATGTAGAGCTGGGTGTCATCCGCGTAACAGTGAAAATGGATTTTATGTTTGCGAAAAATAAAACCAAGGGGAAGAAGATAAATAATAAACAAAAGTGGTCCCAGGACAGAGCCCTGGGGCACACCTGTTGAAACAGGAAAGGTGGAGGAGGAAAAGGATTTTAATTGAATGAACTGAGCACGATCAGAGAGGTATGAACTGAACCAGTTATGGGGTGTATTGACAAGGCCAATGGCAGAGAGTCGATCCAGGAGAATGGGGTGCGAAATGGTATCGAAGGCAGAACTGAGATCAAGCAGAAGAAGAATAGATAATAGACCAGATTCTCTCCCTCCTCATCTCTACACCACTACATTCTGCAATAGCTTAGCATCATTTTTTTCCTCCAAAATTGAACTCATTCACCAGGAGCTTATTCCTACTATTGGACTAGAATCAACCACCCCAATCGTATTTACCCCTAAGTCTCTATTCTCATTTTTTGACCTACCCTCAGTTAATGAAATCTCAGAGCTGATCCATAAATCTAAAAACTCCTCCTGTCAGCTTGACCCCATACCCACATGTTTGGTTAAGTCTGTTCTCCCCTGTATATCTCCTCTCATCACCAACATTATTTGTTCCTCTCTCACCTCTGGCATTGTCCCCACTGATCTCAAAATAGCAGCTGTAACTCCAATTCTAAAAAAAATCTGGGTTAGATCCAACTGACTTTAATAATTTTCGTCCCATATCAAATCTCCCATTCATTTCCAAAATCCTCGAAAAAACTGTGGCTGCTCAACTCCATTCTCACCTTTCCTCCAATAACTTATATGAACAATTTCAGTCTGGTTTTCGCCCCCTTCACAGTACTGAAACAGCCCTTTTAAAAATCACAAATGATCTCCTCGTTGCTGCTGATGCTAGGGAGTTTGTTACACGTGAAAGAAGAGAAAACAGGACCTTGGAGTTTCCTTCATTTGAGCTAATCAGACCAGAGTAGTAATTGGCTTTGGCTAAGGAGATGGATTCTTTGTAATAGAGTAGTTGTTTTAAGTACATTTCTTTGTGAACAGTGAGACCAGTTTTTTTGTAAAGTCTTTCAAGTTGACGACTTTTTGCTTTTAGTAATCTGAGGGAGGGAGTGAACCAAGGAGCGGTAACTGAGAAGGAGACTGACTTTGTTTTCAGTGGAGCAAGAACATTTAACACTTTGCAGAGATTGTCATTGTAATGTGAGAGCAGAACATCCGGATTTGAAGAACAATTTGGACTGGGAAGCTTATTGATGTGAGATGATAGGTTGTCCGGGCTGATGTCTCTTATGTTACGAAAAACTATGGTGCGTGGAAGATTTGATTTGCAGGGCAGAATATCAGTAGTAAATGTTAAAAGCCTATGGTCTGAGAAGAGAATGGGCTCGGCTTTACAGTCAACAGCTGGGACCCCTAGAGAGCAAACCAAGTCCAGGGTATGGCCCTTGGTATGTGTAGGGAAACTGATGTGTTGGTGGAAACCAAAACTGTCCAGACAGGATAATAGATCTTTGGAGAAATTATCATTATTGACGTCCACATGAATATTAAAATGTCCAAGGAGTAGAATGTTAGGAGAAAGTAATGAGAGTTCTGTTAAAAACGCTGAAAAGTCTATCATAAAGTCCTTATTTGGCTTAGGTGATCTGTACAGAGTTGCGATGATAGTTGGCGTAGAGCCAGTCAGTTGGCAGACTGCAGCTTCAAACGATGAATAGGCAGGTACAGTCACCGGTGCAATCTTCCAGGACTTGCGGTGAATCATCGCGAGCCCCCCCCTGCAGCCGGTGACGCGGGGCTGCGCGATGTAAAGAAACCCAGCAGGAGTTGCGTCATTCAGCGAGGAAAAGTCATTTGGCTGTTGGCACGTCTCAGTTAGGCACATAAAGTCTAGTTTATGGTCGATGAGGAGATCCTGAACCAGATGTCCCTTGCTTGTAAGAGAGCGAATGTTTAGCAGACCAAATCTGGAAGTTGTAGCGGAGAGTTTGACAGCGGTGTTGTTAGCTAGCTGAGCAGGACGGACCAGAACGCTACGGTTAGCAAGACGGCGAGAGGTCCTCGGAGGACGACGGGGAACAGACCAAAACGACTTGATAGAGTTGGAGTCAGAGTTGGAGTTGGAAAATGCGCGAAGTGAACCCCGGTGGATGTATCTTCGCCGAGGAACGTATAGGATATCTGGGTGGTGGAGCAGTGCTGGCGGCGGTGGATCATGAGGAGAAGATCGAAGTTTGGCGAGCTCAATGGGAGAGTACTGGATCAGTGCTGTCGATAGATGCTGAACCAAGGACAGAATATTCCAGGCGAGTACAATCCACAAAAAATTAATCCACATTGTTGACGATGTTCGCGGCAGCCGTGGCAGAGAGGGAACAGGTAAAATACATAAATCTTGTTGCTTTGAAATGGAAAATAAAAATATTTATGATTATATATTGACTATTGGTTTACTGAAATTAATTTTCTGTTTTGTCATTCTGTCATCATAAGGGGCCTCTGTTGGATCCCTCTCACTCTGGGCCCCTAGGATCAACCACCTTTCTCCAGTTTTCGGCACGCAGGAGCTGGTGGCACCTTAAATTAATTAATTAATTAAGTGTCACTAAAGTGCTAGCATTGCTATCAACATTATTAACTGTCATAGAAAAGCACAAGTTCTTTATAATGTGATGCCAGCTGAGAATGAAAGATATCCTTTTTTCATTAACTCTGAACATCCTTCTAAGTACAAATGAGCCAGGAGCTGGATACAACATATTGACATAAAAACACCTTCTTTCAAAATTGTGACTTTTATGTTTGATTTCTCTTCATAGCAACCATATCATATTTTGATCACCTGGGGTCACTGAACAGATTGAAGTGAGTTTCAAAAGAATTGACAAAAGTAGACTTTTGGATTTTCTTGGCAACGGAGGTTATTTGCTAACAACGCCCACATTCCTTATATAGTCCTATTTCAAGTTATAATACTTGTTAAAGCTTCAACCTGGGATCAATATATTACATTTTCCCCCAAATCTCATCCCTCTTGTACAGTACAGCTGGGGTAATATGTAAGTGAGAAATTGCTTAAAAAGGCACTTTTTTTCAAAATGGCGGCTTTTCTGTTAGTGTTATCTCCATAGCAACCATTTTATGTTTTGTTCGCCTGAGGTCACCGAACAAATTGACGTTAGTTTCACAAGAATCGGCCAAAGTACAATTTTTGATCTCCTTAGTAATGGAGGTTGTTTGCTAACCACGCCCACATTCCCTATATTACCATATTTAAAGCTATAACACTTGTTAAAGCTTTAACTTGTGATGTAAATGATAAATTGCTTAAAAAGGCACTTTTTTCAAAATGGCGGCTTTTCTGTTAGTGTTATCGCCATAGCAACCATTTTATGTTTTGTTCGCCCGAGGTCACCGAACAGATTGACGTTAGTTTCACAAGAATCTGCCGAAGTACATTTTTTGATCTCCTTAGCAACGGAGGTTATTTGCTAACCATGCCCACATTCCTTACATTATCATATTTTAAGATAACACTTGTTAAAGCTTTAACCTGGGATGTAAGTGAGAAATTGCTTGAAAAGGCACTTTTTTTCAAAATGGCGGCTTTTCTGTTAGTGTTATCTCCATAGCAACCATTTTATGTTTTGCTTGCCTGAGGTCACCGAACAGATTGACGTTAGTTTCACAAGAATCGGCCAAAGTAAATTTTTGGATCTCCTTAGCAACGGATGGGATTTGCTTACCACGCCCACATTCCCTATATTACCATATTTTAAGTTNCAGGTGCCGTTCGAGATACAGAAAATCTAAGGGCATGTTTTTTTTTCCTGTTGCTTCCTACTGATACCCCAGAAGTATGGAAATGATCGGGGAAAAAAACCCTTGGGTTTATTTTTTAAAATAGCTAGTAGCTATATTGCTTTTTTTTTTAAATTCAAGATGGTGGCCATTCCCAAAATCAGAGTTCAACAAAACAACGTTTTGGAAAATTTCGTGAAAATTGTGCAAACGAAAGTGTCATTTTCATGAACGTGAAAAACTCGAAATCTTAGACTTTTAAACAAAATCCCATCCCATAATAATTTCAAAACTTCCTTTGGATATCCCCGACACAGCTACCTTGGTTTCGTTTCTTGATTCAAAAATTTTTTTTCCCGAAAAATTGATTTCTGCCGAGTCAGCACTTTTTTTCCCCCCAACGGTTTTTTTTGCTTACCAGGGCCGCATTTTAAACACTACAGTTTCGTGTGTTATGTCATTTCGTTCAGCTTGAGCCTCCGCATGCGCGAATACCCTTTTCACGCAAATCGCATGAAACATGTGCGAGCTAGCTAAGATCGTGTCGGTTGCGACCTTGCCACGCGCATGCCATTCAAATTCTAAAACTTCTAATTGCAACATTTTTCTCACAGTACATTCCTATTTATGGCCAGTGATGTGTCATAACAATTGATTAAATCCCCTAGGAGGTATTTCTTTTTGTAGCTTTGAGTAAAAGTGCCTTTTTTAATTTTTTCAAGATGGCGGCATCTTCCCAAGGTCAAAGGTCAATGAAACTTCTAGGGTCGTTGTAGACTCCTGTTATGGACATGATTCTCAAGTTTCGTGAAAATCGGACAAACAAAAAAACCACCTTGCCCATGCCTAGATCTGGCCTTACCCTATGGGCCGCACTTGACTGGAACTAATTTCATCCTACAACAGGACGATGACCCAAAGCACACCTCCAACCTGTGCAAGAACTGTTTAGAGAAGACAGGAAGCTGGTATTCTATCTGTAATGGAGAGGCCAGCACAGTCACCAGATCTAAAGCCTTTTGGGCTGTCGTGGGACGAGCTTTGTGCCATCCAGTCGATTACAGTTGTGGGAGGGGCTTCTAGAAGAGCGGGGTAAAATATCTCCAGATTCAACAAACAGCAAAGGTCTGTAATGCTGTTATCATTGGAAATGGAGAATTTTTTGCCAAAAGCAAAGTTTAAAGGAAAACAAATATTATTTATTATTTCTAATTTTGTTGATGTCTGGACTATAATTTCTATTCTTTTTACAACTCATTTGGTAAATAAAAGTGCTGCTTTTCATTGAAACACAAAATTGTCAGGGTGATTCCAAGCTTTTGAGCGGTAGAGTACAGAAAGCACTTTTTCCAGGCACTTACATTCCAACAGGTGAGAAGAAAGACCACAAGGGTAAAGGGAGGCAGACACAGACGGTGAACCATAACATGCCAAGGAAATGATTCTCCATCTTTATCTCAAATGAACCATAGTTATCATAAAAAATCTGTAAAAGAGAAAAAAAAGTAATGTTCCTTAGCTGGGAATTCATTAAAATTTAACCATCTTATGAAAAATAATTTGGAAATGAGATACAGTGCATTATAATAAGAAAACAAAAAGAAAGAGAGTGCTCTATATAATGGTTTAATTTGATATGATTAAAACACATGTAGTCCTCAAATAAAAGGAAACAAAACTTACTTGTTTCTGGATGCCGTTCAGTTTGTGCACTCATGTTTCTAAGGCCCGCCCCTTTAACCCCACAGCTGCAGATCACAGATTTCAATAAAGAATCTGTAACAACGAAGCAGACGGATCCATATGAAGTGTTTTCTTTAAAACGCTTGGAGAACTTGTGGTGAGCTTGGCAGAGATGAGGAATGCCACAGGGTTTGTCAGAGGCTGAGGCAGATCGGGGGTTAAAGACTGGCTATGGACGAGGTAGACTAAAGACGAGAACAGGACTGCAGGATTGCTGGAGAAAAACAAAACAAGACTTCACACCAAGCACAGCCTGGTGCCTGCTTATAAATGTTTGTGGTGATTTCTTGGATGTAAAAAAACTGGTGAGGTCAGGAAACAGCAGCCAGAGGCTGATGGGAAATTTAGTGAAGATGAGGCTCAGGAGACGGACAGAACTTAGGAGATGGCTCCCTCTGGTGGTCAGAGGGAGAAAGGAGACTGATTCTTAACAGAATCCTACGATTTACATTGTGCATAAAATCTAAAATTGACCCATGATTTTAATGTTTAACATAAACTTTTAAATCTCATTTTACTAATTTTTACAAGTAATTTAGACCTTACTTGAAATATTATGAGGTGCACTGCTTAATTTGACAGCAAATGTCGGCTATTTTAAGTGACATTTTTGTTAGTTTATGAGGCAGAAATTAAAGTAACATTATTTCTATGGTTGAAAGCGTAAATCGATCACCTGTGTTTTAGAATTGCTTAGCATATTTCCTTTTATTGGGGCAGTAGTAGTCAGAATGTGTGATTAAGTTCTAGCTTTACAAAAGTCAGTGTAACAGCAGGTAGCACGTCAAAAACTGAGGACTTGAGGGATTCAAATCAGGACCAAATTAAATCAGGGGTCCAGGCATTTTGTCTGAACGTGGACCAGTTCCTTGAGATACGACTGGTATCGATCTATCGATACCCTAACCTAGTATCGTGTCCGGGCATTTTGTCCGCTACCGGGTTAGGGTCCTGGTGTGGTCCGAGTCCCAGTACCAGGCCTAGAGGTCCAGGAGCCCTGATTTAACTGGAAAAGACGAGTTGGGTATACCCCAAAAGCCTGTTTTTGATGCGGAGGGTTCCTTAATTAAGCCTATGTCAAAATATAACGACTTGGGAATGGGATGTTTTCCAACGGCTTATTGTAGAGCTTCTTTTATTTGGAATAAGAAGTCATAACACATATCTAAGATTCATATATCACTATTATCAAATCATGTTCTTGAAAAAAATATGTCAACAAAAAAAAGGAAAACATGTCAACCATTTTACCTTTACTGTGGTCCATCAAAATTCAAACAAACAAAAAAAATTAAGTTAATACTTTTATTACTTGATAATAATCAATTATTACCTCTGTTTGTCACTGAACAGTATTCAATTAGCCTTTTCTTTTTTGTTACATGATGTGTAA
>NW_023416958.1:0-1940 GCF_002922805.2 Oryzias melastigma | reverse complement strand
TGACACAAAAGTAGAAAACCAGAAAGGGTAGGAAAAATCTTTTCCAGTTACTTTTTGTGTTTAATTTTTTAACATCTCATTTTGATTTCTGAAAAATACTTTTGTTTTCCAAAATGTTTCATTTTATTTGTTTAATTATTTGTTTCACTTTTTAAATTGCCATTGTGATCTTTAAATAGTTTTGCGTAGAGTAATTTGTTGGTGAGATTTGCACTTCAGGGCCACCGTACCAGAGTGACTTTTAGACCAAAAAAAAACACTGTTACTGGGTCTCCAATGTAAGGGAACAAAAGGGTTAGTCTCTATGCAATTCATACCATTAGGATTTGATGGGAAAAGTCAAACAGGGAAATGTTTAAGAACATACAGCAGCAATGCGGTCCACTTCAAAGCGGTTGCTGAGAATAAAGCAGGCCTCAGCATCGTCCATTCTGCAGGTTGTTAGTGGAGCATTAACAGAAAGAGAGAATGGGGGGAAAGACAGGAAAGAGGGTATTTGCATGTTATTGTGTGATAGAGTAGAAAAGGAAAAAAAATGAAGTACCAGAAGGGATTTAACAATCCATATTGAGTAGTTTTTAATAAAAAAAAAACCTGCCGGACTCACTTGGCCCTCATCAGGTCCTGGTCTTTGAGGGCAGACCCCTGCAAGTAAATGACTCTCTGGGCCCAAAGAGGGACATGAAGGACCCGTCTGACTTGAACATCCATCTCAGCTGGACAAAGGATTACCACGTAGTAGTCCTTCACAAAAACACACAAAAAAACACAACTCAAAGTTAAATAGCGATCCAGATTATTCCGACGCCCTGCTTCAAGTTTGCATTATTATGCAGTGCATGTGCTAATCATGTTGGCAGCAGCCCAGCAGTGTAATTAATTGCTTTTATTTATATATTTATCAAACGACTGGCAGCAAATTTTCTTCACCAAACTAAAATAAATAAATAATGGAAATGAATGAGAGCACAATTCCAGCCTGCTGGCAGAGGGGAACAGTAAAATGATCTCCAGGAAAACAAATACATATTCACTTCTTCAGGCAGCCGCATACATCGATGCTCCAGCATCAAAAGGACAGAGGTTTGATCCCCGCTGTTACAGAATTAATCCTGCGCTTTAACCTCAGTCAGTTGGGCTCCCGCTGAGGATTATTACAGACAACAAACACCCCCCCAACACTTGGCTGTCCTACTTAAACCAGACCTGCAGCCGAGGGTGAGCGAAGAACTCGTTGAGGAAGTCCATGAGGAGGTCAATCTTGAGACAGCTGACGCACAGCACCACATGTTTCTCCGTCTGTGCCCGGTAGCGGCTGTAGTTGCCTCCGGACTTCTGCCGCTCCATCCACAGGAAGGCCAGCTGCTCAAACTGCGTTCAGGGGACATCAATCACATTCAACAGATGGAAACTGGATTAAGTTCGCCGGAATACAGAGAGGACCCAGGTGGTTCAGAAATGGACGCCTCGTGTATAGTGTTTCCTTTTGATTAGGGAGAGTGTTTTGGGGGGAATTAAGATTAGGAGAGATTTCATGATTGGAACATGATATCTGATCCTTATATTGGAAAGAAGTTTGGGATAAAAGGAAGAACTAAACAGAATCACACCTAAAAATTAGAAATAATAAATTGAAATTAAAGCCGCAAGCGGCGTTGGATGGCCCGCAGTCGCTACCCGCCCTCACCCTCGCCGGCCTCTCCCTCGCCGCCCTCTCCCTCGCCGCCCTCTCCCTCGCAGCCCGCCCTCTCCCTCGCCGCCCGCTCATACGCACCAACGCCGCCCTCGCTGCCCGCCCCTAGGCAACATCGCCGCCCTTGACGCTGACCTTTGACCCGAACTCACCTGCTAAGCAAGCCACTATGCACCACTAACCCCATCCCCTTACTGAATAGCTGGACTGTGATGTAAGTGAGAAATTGCTTAAAAAGGCACTTTTT
>NW_023416957.1:88256-94158 GCF_002922805.2 Oryzias melastigma | reverse complement strand
TAAAAAAAAAATCATAAAATTACAAAAACCGTTTGCAGTAAAAAACATGAAAGATACATACAAATACAAAAAAAAACAAATTAAAATGGCAACTGACTAGAGAGCGTTAAAAGCCATTCTAAAAAGGTGTTTTTGACATTTAAATCTGTTAAGGTCTGACACCAGGCGCAGTTCTGCTGGAATGCTATTCCAAAACTGAGGGCCCGGTTGCCCAGGCATTTCTGTCATGATTTCTTTATTGACAAATGTTTTGGTAAATGCAGTTTTACAATTTATTTTTCTTTTTCTTTTTTTAGGAACTGTCAGAAACAACATCTTAACCAAGGCAGCCACTGATCAGGAAATTGAGACGTTTATCAAAAGATGGCTCCATTTGGCTGGGGACAGAGATGGAGGCAGACGAAAAAGAGAAGAAAGACGACAGGCTGTCCAAAACTCCTGTAAGTCAGTTACAATATTTTTATGCCATGCACTTGTCTAAACTTAAAGTATCTAATGAACAGTGGGGTTTTTTTGGGAGAACTTTCCATTTACTTCATTTATCATCTTGGTGATAATGAAGTCCTAACCTTACCCAAAACCATCACTAACTGAAATTAAAATAAAGTAAAAATGAATCCAAGGTTGATATTAGAATTCATCAGGGTACAGGACTCCAGGCCGCAGACAATCAATGCAATAGTTGAGCACTTACAGCACAAACATTTTTTGTATTTAGATGGCTGGTATTTTATGAAGTATATTTCAAATGTAACAAACCCTGAGACCTAGGGGTGTAGGATCCCCTCCCACCCAAGATAAAAGTCTATCATTGTTATTACCTTTGTTATTACGTTCTGTTACTTGTTAAAACATATGAGGATGTGCAGAATAGACTGATATGCTGAGGTTAAATGTGTGAAGAAGAAATGTCTTAAAGTCTGACTCAAACTACATATTTTATTTATTTTTCTATTTCTATTTTAATTCTATTTCTATCTATGTACTACTCCTTATAATATCAAGGGTAACAAATGACTTATTTTAGCTTCATATCCACCTAAAAAATGTAAAACACTTTTTTAGCACTCAACTGTGGTTACTCTTGCATTAAGGCATACATTTGAAGGCATACTGATATATTTTGTCTTTTTTTTTGCAGCTCTGGAAGACACTCACGGTTTCGGTGGGCCCAGACGAGACCTAGATCAAGATGGAGAGTACGCTGGGCGCTGATGGAAGCGGTTTGCAATAAAGATGTCCCTTTATAATTCATTTTGTATTTTTTAATAAATAATTTCAAATGAAACTATTGTTTCTTTTATCCAATTCTTAAACTATGAAAATTTGACTTAAGATAAGTGAGTACTTAAATTGAGAATAAATCATGATTTATTTACTATTAAAAATAATGGTTTGTCTGAAAATTATGTTTTCCATAATCANAATAAAGATGTCCCTTTTTAATTCATTTTGTATTTTTTAATAAATTTCAAATGAAACTATTGTTTCTTTTATCCAATTCTTAAACTATGAAAATCTGACTTAAGATAAGTGAGTACTTAAATTTAGAATAAATCATGATTTATTTACTATTAAAAATAATGGTTTATCTGAAAATTATGTTTTCCATAATCAACTTTATTAAAATGTTTAAAAAAATTACAATACTTTTAGTTATAGAAACTGACATAAAATTGGTCTTCAATAATTTGTTGATTTTGGTTTATTAATGGCAAACATGAGCATGAAGTGCCATCATATGAGCCCAGTAGGGGACAGAGCGGGAATATTCACTGGCCCTCATTTGGCCCAGTTACGGTTATTGTTGGTGAGATTATGGCTGACATCTGGCCTTGCTGTGGTGTGCTCCAGGCCCAGACCGAAAACAAACGGTGGCCCTTCAATGGGCCAGATGCGGTTTCAGTGGGTAACCTGTGGCTGACTTCCGGCCGAGTTGCGGTTTGTTAGTGGTTGAGATCTGGCAAACGGGAGCGGACCACTCAAGTGCCGTAATTCCATGCGGTATGTGGGCCGAATGAAAATGCTGACTCTGGGCCGCATCCGGGCCGAAACATTTTTGCTATCTGGGTGACAACACAATTGCTTTCCACCCCACTAGCCTAGTGGTTAGAGCTTTGGTCTAATAACCAAGTGTTCGCTGGTTCAAATCCCACTGTGGGCTTTTTGTTTTTTTTTTTAATCCCCAAAAAATTAAATTAAGGTAGATTAGACATTTTTTAATAATAAACAGGGGAAATAAATGGCAAAATAGCAATATGGGGGGCTGTTTGTTTTGATTTTGTATTTCTAAAGAGTAATTAAATAGTGCAGTTGGAGGCTTATTCCATTCTCAGTCCCTATTTGAAAAATGCCAAAAAAGGGGGCGGGGCTTGTGGAGCCAGACTGAGCAACAGAGGTGTGGCTTAGATCTATGATAAACTGTTGCGCAATGTAGCATTAAGTGGTTCTACATATTGTTCATTTGAATGAGTCAAAAACCAAAAAGGCAGTACCTTTAAAGTCTCATTTGTAGATGTAAAGAGCCAAAAAGAGTTGATTTAGGGTTCTAAAGCGTAATTAAATACACAGACAAATGCCTTTAAACCATCAACGATGACTTCCTGATATCGCAATATAGAATGTCATGTTTAAATTTAAGTTTGACATGCATTCCAGATTCCGCCAATAGACGGTCAAGTGGTTATGGCTGCGGACTCACATTCAGAAGGTCATGGGTTCGAATCCCGCTCAGGAATAGTCCTCATTAAATATTTGTTTTTACTTTTAAATTTTATTTTTACCTCAAAACTGTTCAATGCACGTGAAAGAAATATTTCTAACACAGACAAATGCCTTTAAACCATCAACAATGACTTCCTGGGTGAGCGCTGTTGAGCAGCACATGTGGTAGACGTGTTTCCTGACGCTCCTCCGTGTCAAACTTATAATTCCGTATTTTAGTCTCTCAGATAAGCTTTTTTTTCTCTTATAATACAACAGTGGTTACACGTTTTGCTGACTGAACTAAGATGCCGAGGAAAACCAATAAATTGTCTAATTCCACAGTTCTAACTGTGCCTTCGGAAGATGCAGCTAATGCTAAAGCTAGCGCTAATTCCCCCGAGCACGGGAACGACAGCGATATGGAGGAGCTTCCGCCGATGTGGAAGAAAATCTCGAGCAAAATCCTCCACCATATCAATGGAAGGTTCGACGAGTTAGAGCAAGCTCTTCAGGCAGTACATAATGACCAAAGAGATCTTTTGGAGAAAGTTAACTCGATGGAAGAGCAGACGCTGGACCACGAGAACCGTCTGACCCACCTAGAAAAAGCCCTTTCAAATCTGGAGAACGAAAACAAGGAGCTGAAACCGCTCGCACCGAAATAACATCAAGATAATCGGCATTCCTGAAAAAGCGGAGGGTCCCAGACCGACTGAATTCATTCAGGCGTTGATTCCCAAACTGCTGGGAGAGAGTCACTTCGAATCTACGGTGGTTGTCGACCGGGCGCACTGCGCTCAGAGACCGCCGCCAGTGGAAGGCGCGAGACCCCGACCGAACATCGCCCGGATCCATTTCTTTCGGGAGAAGGAGCTCATCTTGCAGCTGCGACGGGAGTGAACGCTGGAATATAACGGCCACCGAGTGCTCATCTTTCCGGATTACACTCCGGAGGGGGTGGCCATCCTGATCAGAAAGAATGTTTCATTTCGTTTTGAATCCATGACCACAGACTCGTACGGCAGATTCCTCATGGTCTTAGGCTATATTAATACAATACCAATAACTTTCCTTAACATTTATGGACCCAATGCTGATAACCCTGACTTTAAGAAGATATTCAACTTAATACCAGCATTTGCTTCCAACATTATTATGGGTGGGGATTTTAATTGTTATCTGGACACATCTCTGGACAGATTATCTACAAAACAGCCTCCAAACGTCACCTCGGTGCAAACACTAAATGACCCAATCAAAACAAGAAATTTGATTGATATCTGGCGCCTACAACATCCCACGGAGAGGGCTTATTCATTTTACTCTCATGTCCATAAATCTTATACAAGAATTGATTATTTTCTGATTTCTTCCGAACTTCTCTCCAATGTCGTTATCTCAGATTATCATAACATTATAATCTCAGACCATTGCCCAATTTCTTTAGTTTTTAAAAACATCTTAACTAAAAATTACAATTGGCGTTTTAATCCATTTCTCTTAAAAGATCAGGAATTTATGAAATACATGAATTCCCACATTGACACATTCCTTGCCACTAATGACAATGGTGAAGTATCTGACTCTACTCTGTGGGATACTTTTCATGTTTGAGGTGCTTAAACAATTTGGATTTGGGGACTATTTCATAGAATGGATTCAAACAATTTATTCCAACCCTGTGTCTTGCATTCTTACCAATACGGATAAATCCCCTCCCCTTCAGTTGCAACGTGGCGTGAGACAGGGTGACCCCCTCTCCTCTTCTTTTTGATATTGCTCCCGAACCGTTAGCGATTAGCATTAGGAATCACCCAGGCATACAGGGGGTNATTCCAACCCTGTGTCTTGCAATCTTACCAATACGGATAAATCCCTTCCCTTTCAGTTGCAACGTGGCGTGAGACAGGGTGACCCCCTCTCTCCTCTTCTTTTTGATATTGCTCTTGAACCGATTAGCATTAGGAATCACCCAGGCATACAGGGGGTCAGATAAGGCAAAGTTGAGAGCCTTGTTAATATGTATGCAGATGATTTATTAATTTGTCTTTCTGAACCTGAACTTTCAATTCCTAACCTTTTAGATTGCATAAAACAGTTTGGTGTAATATCAGGTTACACTGTTAACTGGGAGAAGTTTGAAATGATGCCAATTACAAATAATCTGAATCAGAATTTTCTCAAATCACTACCATTTAAGTTAGTCTCTAAATATTTTACCTATCTTGGACTCAAAATTCCTAAAAATCATGATTTTATTTATAAATTTAACTTCTTAGAGATGCTAGACAAACTCAAAGCAGATATTAAGAAGTGGAAACTGCTTCCGTTGTCATTGATTGGTCGGTTAAATGCTATTAAAATGGTATAATTGCCACGATTCATGTACCTATTCCAAAATATACCTGTTCACCTACCGCTTACATTTTTTTAACAGGTTGACTCAATAATCCACTCATGTATTTGGGCAGGGAAACCCCCTCGGATATCCAAAGCTCATCTTCATAAACATACTTCGGTTGGCGGCCTGGGGCTTCCTGTATTTAGACACTATTACTGGGCAGCTAACTCAAGAGCCCTCTCACTTTGGCAATGGGGTTATCCAGGAAATGACCAACTAGAGGACCTCCCACTCTGGTTACAAGTAGAATCAGCACTAATTTCTGAAACGTCCCTCCAGGCTTTATTGTTTTCTGACACAAAACCCTCCAACAAAGTGACAGGCTACAACTTTGTTATTAAAAATTCTATCAAAATAATAGGTCAAATTAGAAACTCTCTTAAATGACCAAATTTCTCAGTAAAGTCCCCAGTGACACATAATCATTTATTTAAACCAGGAATGATGGATAAGGTGTTCTTGGACTGGAGAGAAAGGGGGTTAAAACTAGTTGAGGACTTATACATTGATAATAGATTTGCCTCCTTTCATCAACTCCAACAAAGGTATCATCTACCCTCTTCACACTTCTTTCGCTACCTTCAAATAAGAGACTTTGTTCTGAAAAATTCCTCTGAGTTTCCTCTGAAACCACTAAACAGCATTTACTTTGACACGCTTTTGAAGATAAATTGCAAACGTTTGGTCTCCCAGTTAGTTAAATGCTTCACAATTCCAGAAGACACTGATCGAATCAGGAATGCCTGGGCTGAGGACCTTGGTGTCACCTTGTCTGAGGCCAAATGGTCAAACAGC
>NW_023416957.1:87086-88107 GCF_002922805.2 Oryzias melastigma | reverse complement strand
GAGCATCACTTGCACATGCATTTTGGAACTGTCCAGTTTTGAAAACTTATTGGGTCCAAATATTGAACTGGTTTACTAATACATTTGGGAAGAAGATGCCTTTGGAGAGTACATTAGCAGTACTTGGATCACCTGTTTCTTTAAAATCTTTTTCCTGCCACCAGAAACAGCTAATTACAATGGGTATGCTGGCTGCAAAGAAGCTAATTTTGTTACAATGGAAGTCTCCTTCTGCCCCAAGTTTTGAGAGGTGGTTGAATATAATGGTGTTTGTGGCTAAAGTAGAGCACATAAGATTCAATAGAAAAAACAAACTAGAACTGTTTAGTAAGATTTGGCAACCATTCTTAGAATTCTTACACTGTAAGTGATGTAAATTGTTTATATATTCACCATTTTGCATGCCTGTTTTATTTATTTATTCTTATTTTATTTTATTTTATTTATTTATTTTTTTTAAACTTTTGTTTGCACTTCCTTTTTGTGGTAATTGTCAAAGTTCAAATATGCTGAAAAATTTAGTTTTGACACATGAACCTTGTAAAACATTGTGTACTTGTAAAAACTAAAATAAAATATGAAAAAAAAATGACTTCCTGATTTCGCAGTGCAGAATGTCATGTTTAAATTTAAGTTTGACATGCATTCCAGATTCCGCCACTAGACAGTCAAGTGGTTATGGGTGCGGACTCACATTCAGAAGGTCATGGGTTCGAATCCTGCTCAGGAATAGCCCTCATTAAATATTTGTTTTTACTTTTAAATTTTATTTTTACCTCAAAACTGTTCAATGCAGGTGAAAGAAATATTTTTAACACAGACAAATGCCTTTAACACTAGAAGGCCTGAGCCTGCGCAAATAGTAATTAAATAGTGCAGTTGGAGACCTATTCCATTGTCAGTCCATATTTGAAAAATGCCAAAAAGGGGGCAGGGCTTGTGGAGCCAGACTGAGCAGCAGAGGTGTGGCTTAGATCTATGATTGACTGTTGCGCAATGTAGCATATACTGGGTCTACATA
>NW_023416957.1:46389-85151 GCF_002922805.2 Oryzias melastigma | reverse complement strand
GGGGGGGGGATGATACATTTTTGATGCTTTTAAACTTGCACATGGCACAACTCCCAGGTTTGACATCAACACATTATTCAAAACATGTAAAATGTGGATAATGAGAGATATTTCATTGAATACTAGAATTCTATTATCTAAAGCTGAGGGAATATTGAGATCTGTCTGTCTGTCTTTAATGCCAAAACACGTCAGAGAGAAAATCGGAGAAGACTAAAGGGAGATGACAAAAAAGAGCATTAAACAGGTTGTCCAGTATCCCCATCATTACACTGCACAACAAAGATTTTGCTTCCTAAACACTGTTCCTTATAGAATTTTGGCTGCTGAATTCAAAAATCACATCCAAATTGACCCATCACGTACAGTTTTCTTGAAATCTTAAGTTCTGTAATTTTTTTCTCACATATATGTAAAACTGTTGTGTCTGCTTCTGTAAGAAACCTCTGTACAATGTTTTGTGCAGTCTGGGCATGTCCAGGCATGAAATCCGGCCAAGTCTGATGCTGTTTTGTGGAAGATGCAACCTGGGCATGTTTGATGCAGTTTGACAGGCAGGCTATATAAGGAGCTTCCAAACACAGACGCTCCTCATTTGGATAATATAGATGTTACAGTGTCAGATGTTACAGATGTTATCAGCTCTGAATATAGCATTGTGCCTCAGCAGCACTTTAACAGGTAACTTTGATTTTGAATTTATAGATATTTTACATGACTGTCGGTTTTATTAAATATGTCTCCTCAATGTCGTAATAGTCGCGACACATTCAACTACATTTGTGGGGAGTACACACTTCTTAATCAGAGACGCTCAATGACTGCTCTTGTGAAGAAAGCTTATGATCTGTACTTCGACTGTAAGATTGGAGATCAAGACAAGGAATGGGCACCTCACATTTGTTGTGCAACATGTGCCGTATGTCTGCGAGCTTGGCTAAAAGGCACTCGAAAGGCAATGCCGTTTGCAGTTCCAATGATATGGCGAGAACACAAAGATCATTTGACAGACTGTTACTTCTGTTTGACCAATGTGTCTGGTTTCTCTGCAAAAAATAAGAAGTTAATTGAATATCCAAATGTGCCTTCAGCAATGAGACCTGTGCCACATGACAACCATCTTCCAGTTCAAAACAATGTTGCTCATAAACCTCTTGTCGACCCAGCAGAGATTTGTTTGCCTCCTCTTCACATTAAATTTGGACTTATGAAAAATTTTGTGAAAGCAATGAGTAAAGAAGGTGAAGCTTTTCATCATCTAAGACAGATGTTCCCCAAAATATCAGATGGCAAAATAAAAGAGGGTATTTTTGTTGGTGCTCAGATCAGACATGTTATGAGGGACAAGGAGTTCGAAGATCTGTTGGTTGAGGCAGAAAAGGTTGCATGGAAAGCCTTCAAGGATGTCGTGGAGAATTTTTGGGGAAATGACAGAGCCCCACAATACGTTCAGCTGGTAGATAAACTTCTGAAAGCATACAAAACAATGAAGTCCAACATGTCACTCAAGATTCATTTCCTCCACTCGCATTTAGATTTCTTCCTCGAAAATCTCGGTGCTGTCAGTGACGAACACGGTGAAAGGTTTCACCAGGAAATTGCTACGATGGAAAAAAGGGTATCAGGGAAACTGGAATCCGTCCATGCTCGCTGATTATTGTTGGACACTGCAACGTGATGCACCAGACATTAAATACCGACGAAAATCAGGAGCAAAACTATTTTAATTTTCATTCATTTATTATTGCATTGAAATATAACTATGAATAAATATGTTATTGCATGTAAACGGTCCTATGCCTGTTTCTTCGAGTTCCTACGTGATGCAACAAAACCAAAACTATATTTGTGCACACCCACTAGGTAGGTATCACAATCAGCAAAAAATTTTCAGGAAGCAAAAATTTTCCAAATGATTGGTGTGCGGTGTTATTTATCTTAGCAGCGGGATGTTTTCAATTCTCACCAAAAAATCTAACTTTGACAAACTAACAATATTAGATAAACAACTTACAATAACGCAGCTTGCTGATGACACTGCAATATTTCTGAAAAACAGTGATCAACTACCTAAAATGATTGAAATAATAGAAATCTTTTCTGAGGTTTCTGGTCTGATACAAAATGTCACATGGTTAGGACTTCAAACATATTTTTCATTTTTGTAAACAACATAAGTTAACAATTTTCACAAACATTAGTTCTAGAAAAATATGTACAAAAGAGCAGTTAGAAAATTGCAAAGAGAAAGAACAACAGAGCAGTTAAGAAGTTTCACACTGACAGCTTCTAGAAATTAAAATGAAGTCAATGAAAAAAAAGTGCAATTAAGAAGTTGCACACTGTTTTTCTTTTTTAGAAATTTTTTTTGAAAAGCAACTGTACACAAAGTCAAAAGCACAGAAGAGTTTCACATTTTGTACTACTTCTAGAAATAAAATTATAGAAAAAATACCGATCTTACAAAGGGGGCAGCAGGCCACAATTGCACTTTTTGAGGTAAGACAAGAGGTGTTTATTTATGTTACAATGTAGCTTAAAATGTATTTAAATATATGTACACATATTAAATGAAAATAAGTTGAATCTTTAAAGAGCAAATGTGCAAATGGTATGTGTACAAAACTTTGGCAATTCTTGAGCAGCTGTGTAACTTTTTTTAAATTTTAAAAAAGGAAACAAATTTCACATGATGCTACAGCATTTCAAGGATAGTGTGGTGAAGAGGCAGAGGCATGTGGATCCATGTGCAAACACAGTTTGAATGAAGGAACAGGTTGAGACAAGGCGTGGTCAGTGAAGAAGATGAGTCCAGGTGAAGGCAGGTGGTGATGTCAAAACTCAGGTGAGCGCTCCCTCTGCTAGTTGGAGTGAGAAGCAGCAGGTTGAACCATGACAGTTCGAATAGGTGTGTCAAGGCATTTACTGGTGTACATCCACTTTGCTTTCACCCTCCATGGACACTTCCATTTTTAATGGTATGAGCTTGTATATCTGCTCAATGTCCACTCCTGGCACGAATCCTTTCAGGATCTCCATTGAGGTGGACATTTCTCCACCTAGTAACGTGCTTACCAGCACCTCATCCTCGTTGGTAACTGCCAGCCCATTGATGGTCAGACTGACTTTGGTGGTGGTCACTCCTGTCTCCTGTAAAACACAAATATGACAGAAATCTAATTATTTTTCCAGTATATACTTTAACCCATGTGGACAGTAGTCACGAAAACCGGGTTTTTTAGAAGTGAACAGTGTGTCCTGTCATTTCTTACATATTGTAAAACCCCATGAAATGAGCATTTCAAAATACATCTTTAGCACCATAAATTATGTGAATCCTGTAATTGCAACAGCTCAAATATCATAACCACACTGTTCACCAACCTGCATCTCTGTATACTGTGTTGAAGATGCCTTACACCAAAAGACGGATGCTTGGAGACTATCCAGTGTGAGACTGAAATAGACCTGTTGGTTGACATGTCTTGCAGAACTGCCCTCCTCCACAGAGACACAGGCACACGACTTCCATCCTACAGGACAGTTCTAAATCTCTGATGGGAACAGGGCCATCGCGTGTGTCAATTCGTCTTACTGCAGAGACCTTCAAGGAAATGCAATTAATGAGATGAAAACATGTTGAAATTGCACAATGCTATAGGAGCCACTTTACAAAGAGCTTCATTTGACCTTTTTCAAAGCTGTGATGCAGCACAAAGAAAGTGGGAAATAATATTACAGGGGTCAGTATAAACTGAGGAAGAATGAAACCAAATTGAAGTTTTTGATGATGCTTTTAAACTGACTATTGGTACATTTTTGTGGTCAAAACCACGTTTGTTTTTGGGGGGGCAGCAGACCTGTGGCAGCAGTTCCGACAAAGACAGCTGCGTAGAGTATTTCCCTTCTGATGCAGATGTGCATTTGTGGTTAAAGAAGTCTCTTCTAGAATAAGATGCCATCTTTCACGTAACTGTGAATGTGGAATGAACAGTGACCAACCTTATTTAAGACACGGAGGTCAGTGTTCTCCAAGACGATGGGAGAAATATTGAAATGATCTACTCCATATGAGCATTTTCAATCATGATTGGCCTTAAGGATAGCGAGAGGACTGCAAATAAAGCAACGACTACATTAACATGCTAAAGCGACATCACACTGAATGTATGTGGACATGTACGGATTAACACATGTTTATAAAGTTATAGATCAGCATGGTATTATACCAGTACCTACCGTTGAAATGCGTCCTTGGATAGGGAGGACCTCACTTGAATTGGATTCGTTCAGCCTGCACTTCACTGGGGACTGGGGATAGAGGAGTTTTTTTTGCTTTCTTCTATTTCTGAGGGTATAACCAGCTGCCCAACACAGTAAACTCTGGAGTTAGCGCTCAGATGCATTTGAACGCTAGCTACATTAGCACCACTCAGCACGCTGAAGTTTTTGAGCATGTAGGTCTTCCCTGCGTCGACAGACACCCCTGTATCTTTTAAAGATTTTTCATCAGCTGTTATTTGATAATTCCCGTTTCGAACGTGGTCTTCTCTTTGCCTACACCGATTACGGTTCCACTAAAATCAAACCCAGTGCATTTTTTTGTTTTGCCTACGGAAAGAATTGCTGCAGAGATCTCACAGGACTGGAGAGTGTTGAGGCAGTGACTCAGCTGGATTCTTTATGCTGATGCAGAAAAGATTCAAACAAGAGAGAAAATGTCGATATCTGCGGCCCAGTATCAATTCGAAACAGATACATACTTAAGATCAATACCATCAATATTGTGCACTAGTTCAGGATCTGAAGGTGAGGAGTAAGGAAACCTCCATATCTTGCACTCAGATTTTTTTCTTGTATTAATCTTTTGGAGACAAGCATATGCTGTTGGCAGGATTAAGCAGGTATCCCAAGGAGCTAAAGCGGGGTAGAGGGGGTTGGGATCCCCAGCGCCCACTCAGGCTTTCTAATGGTTGTTGAGACCGGTGTATACGCGGCAGTGGTGACACAGTGCAGGCCCCTGGTCTGCAGGCAGGGGTTGAGAAGTGCATGCTCCTGGACAACACTGCTGTGGTCCGTGGTCCCCGGTCGGGACTGCAGACCCAGCAGTAGGCGCTATGGCGGGACGGCTGGGTCAGTGTCTCTGTCAATTAGCGCTGCAGCCGAGGACCCGACGTGTAAACGCTCTTCGATGAAAGGCACTGCAGACAGTGTAGTTAAACCTGCATGTGTGCAGTGGCGTGTGGATCAGAGGATGTTCACTGACCATTCTCCATGTCAATCAAGTGACATACTCACGTCGAGGATGATGATTCGCTGAGTGAAATTTTTTAAATATATTTTTATTTTTTGTTTATTCATTTTAATGGGCCGCGATCTACCTACACACCTCTGGTCGATTGCAATCAACGTTATGAGCACCCCTGGTTTAGAGACTCTGAGGAAAAGATGTTACACCCCGAAAACAGGGGAGAAAGAATCACGAGAGTGATTCCTGCGTGTTCCTCGTGCAGGTGTTTATTGCAATTCAGTATTAATAAAAATAATAAATATTTAAACACATTCTGTTAAGCAAGTGTCATATTTAGGAGAAATGGATCACAAACTCTCAGAATGAAAACATAAAAAAGCTGGTGTTACATCTCCATCAAGCCTAAAATAAAAGGACCAGGACACAAGATGGCGGTGTGCGTGTTCACTCGAGGCAAAACCATTACAAATTCCCATTCAAAATAAAACTGCCAAACTTTTATAAACTCTACTCCAAAGTAACTCTAAAAAAACAACATATTTTTTACAGCTAGATTATGGACAAAAACATTAATGTTTTGGTCGCCATTACCTGAAAACAGGGGAGAAAGAATCACGAGAGTGATTTCTGCTGTTCCTCATGCAGGTGTTTATTGCAATGAGGAGGAACGGCGCGACTCCCCCTAGTGGCGGGCGAAGTCATAACCAATCGATCCCAGAACAGCCTCCCAGACATATCAATCGATCGGTAATGAAAAATAACAATTTAACATTTCAATGAGCTTAACAAAAATACAGAAAACCTTTTCTGAGTCTGCTTTTTAATATTTGCCAAAACGTTACTATCAAAAATATTAACTTAAAAATAATTAAATCAACCCTACCCTCATTGTTGGGAAATACCATCTATGGGGTGTACCATTCTGTTTATAGCCATCACAAAGACAGGAAGCCGAGCTGCTGGTAGCAGATATGAACATGCTGATGTTCTCATTGGGAGTGACCAGGATGGATAGGAATGAAAACATCAAAAGAGCAGATCATGGAAGATGCATCCATGAAGCAGATGGAGATGTTTTTAGAGGAGGAACAGTGATGATGATGATGGAGAAAGGATGCTGAGGTTGGTGTTACCAAAAGAGTTCTAGAGGAAGACCAATGAGAAGATTCATAGATGTAGTGAAGAAGACATGAGTGTGGATGGAGTAAGTGAGGAGTCTGCAGAGCAGAGGGTTAGATGGTGGTGAATGATTCACTGTGAAGACCCCTAAAGCAAGGATCTGAAAGGAGAAGAATCAAATAACAAAGAACTCTTTCTGAATTCAGCTCTAACCCAGACCTGCACCAAGCCACCAGCTTACCTGCAAGAACATTTCTTTTGCTGAATATAAAAAACTAATTTCTCTAAAACTCCTGGGAACTTTTTGCATTCTGCATAAACAATCTATAAATATTAAATTTCTTCAAGAACTGAATTAAAACAATTCTTGTCACAAAGTCACTTCTATGATTTAATAAATCGTGTTTGCCTCTATAGTATTTTACAAAAGATTAAAATTAGAATTAAAATCAGAATTAAAAGACAATTATGAAAAAGGGTCTTCAGCTTCTTAAATAAACTACTGAGTTGGAAGAAAATATATTCTAGTGACTGTATAAATAAATAAAGACTTGCTCTAGTAATTTCAATAGTTTCTCAATGTAGAGTTAACCCAATTATTTACAAGGAAGTCAGTTAGTGTTATTTGTATTGATTACATTGAAAAACTTGAGGCATGCCTGTTCCAGGGTGGACGCTTTGGTCACTTCTCCAGATGTCACCAGTGTGAAAATGTCAATTCAGCTTCTACTCTGCCATGTAATAATAAGCAGTACATTACTGCCATGACATTAATCTGTGATCTCACTCTTTATCAGGAGGATCCTCTGAGGTTTGATGATCAATCATTGTTTTGAAGTACCGGTAATCTAATTTTCTCAAGTAGGAACCTTTATTGTTTCAAATTCTCTAGATGGACTGCAAGGTATCAGGAAGCAATCATCAGGAATGCAGCAGTGTGACAAAAGGATTTAATGATCAATTCACATATGGTAGAAGCACAACAAAATATAAACCGTCAGATAAGCTTCACATGAAAACAAGATGATCAGTTAAAACTTTATGTATTTATATACTTTAGTTACATTATGTGACTTTATTTGATCATTGTCAGGACTCATGTCCTCCTCCGACCACCAGAGGGGACCCTCTCCAGATTACTGACTGAACCTGATTTACTTCCTTACCCGATTTCCCATCATGCACCTGCCACTGCCAGTAGTTCACCAGTAGTTCTTATACAGTCTATGGTAGTTCCCCATTCATGTTAATCACTAAGATGTAATCCTGCTCTCCACTCTGCTCCATGTCAAGTCTTATTTTGTCCTCTTGTATTCAGCGAGCATTGATTCCCTGTTGACTCTCCGTGTTTTGACCCCTGCCTGTTTTATTTGCCTCTTGAATCGCTCCTGTGCTCTGACCCTGGCCAGCTTCCTGACTAGTGATGGGCATCTGAAGCTTCATGAAGCATTGAAGCCTTTCATCCAATTGGTTAACTCCAGAGCAATGCTTCATGAAGCTTCATGTGCTCTAGGAGGAAATCCAGTCGACACAAAAAATGACTTGAATTTGAAGCGTGGCATTTTGAAAAAAGCCTATGAATAAACATGTCAGCACAATAAAGTAGTTTACAAAATATGTGCATTGCTGTATACTTTTTTTTCCTGTTTTTTGTATTAATTTATTTGTATCAAAACATAAGCAAATATTTTTTTTCTCAACCTCAAAGGAAAATTAGGGTGGATGGATTTAGATTTAATGGGTGCTGTTGCTGAACTGGTACTTTAAAGGGGTGGGGGTGTGCCCATATAAACTAGTTTGCCCGTTTTATAACATTTTTCTTGGTTTACAGAACTTTTTTTTAATTATGAAGAATAAAAAAGTGAGATATAAATGAATATTGATGATTGACTCAATTGGTTCTGGTCTCTAAAGGGTGAAACAGGTGCTTCAACATTAAAAAATAAAATGTATTTTTAAAGCATATACGTGGGACAAAGCAGTGTCACAGTGTGAAGGGTTTGGACAACGATCCTACTTTAATTACATTGAGATCAGACCACTGTGTTTAAGGGACAGCATTTGTGTTTCATTAATATTAATTTTATTATCATTTCTCTAAATCTCCAGCCTTTGTCCAAACTATCTTCAAACTCACCGACCATAACTCTCCACCAAACAGCTCTATTATGACTGGAGCGCGCGGGATTCATGCCGCTGTTGAGACTCACGACTCAACCTGAACCACTTCATGAATCATTCACGTGGTACAGATAGGCAGCGAAGCTTCGGATGTCATCATTCTTGACCCCTCCCCTAGATGAAGCAAGCCTCGATACGCGCTTCGCGGAAGCTCCTCCGCCACTCCTCGACACACGCCTCAGTACAGATCACTATTCCTGACTACGCCTTGTCTTGTGTTCACCAGCTCTACTATGGAAGCGTTTGACTTAAAATTCCAAATAAAGTCGATACTGGAAAGGCTTTTTCATTTTCACATGTAACTGCACGGTGAAGGAGTGGCGAGCCACCGGTTTGCGGCTTGAAGGATGTGGAGCTCTGGTTTAATGGGAGCAGCCAGCATGTCAAAAAACAACACCCAAAATGTTTATTTTAGGTCTTAACCATGAGCATGATTTGGGAATAAAAATGTGTTGATTTTGGAATATGCAGGCATTATTTTTATTACTGAAGTACCGCAATTGGCATCGATTAGGAACCGAAACCAAAGAACCACTTCGGCACCGCACAAAACCCAATCAGTGCCCAACCTTATTTAAGAGACAAGTAAAGCAGGTACATTGTGAAAATGAAAAAGCATTTCTAGTATTGACTTTTTACTTTGAATTGAGTCACAAACACTTCTATACTCTTCGTTCTCACTATACCATGCAGCATATGGATCCAAACGCCTCAGCCTCTTCGTCACAATCATATAAGCTCACGTTTTAATTGGTCAACGTTAATGACGTTTCTAATGAAAATAATCTCTACATATTTTCATGTGTGTTTGTTATATTTTAATGATTTTTCTATTGAAAAACAAAAATCAACATATATTCTTATACTTGCTTTACATTAATGGCTTCCACTGGAAAATAATCTGCATACGTATACATTTTTGTTAATGTTTGATACTTGATTTCTAATTATTTTTTTCCAATGAAAAACAACCAATTGTCTGAATTTTGGTCATAGATCTACGTATGCAATGACAAAGTCTGAAATAGCGTTATATCTACATACCTAGTCATGTGATTTATTGTTACTTGAGGATTTATAACCTGAATCTCTGTTGGAAAGATATAAATATCTGATCTTAAGTTACGAACAGGATAATGATAATAAACGTGAAGGAAATGTTAAGGATGAGTCGGGGTAGGGTTATATAAATTCGCTTCTTCCCACTCCCTTTCAGGCAATCTCTTAATGTCTAGTTATCCTGTGCTTGACGTGTCTTTATGGATGTAAACTTCTGATGGTTGATTGTACTGCACATGAATTACTTTTTCTTGATTGCTTGAAAGAAACCATTTCTAATCTAATAATGTGGAGCTTTGTCATCTCTCTGTGTTTTTGATTCATTCTATTTTCACTTCATCATCTCCCGCCTCTTCCAGTTCGGGAATTTCTGTTTGCTCCTTCTCCTGTTTCTCCTCCTCCATGGGATCAGAGTAGAGGCAAGAAGTGTTGCCATCCTTCCATTTCACTACAATGCCCCCTGCTTTGAGCTGCTCATCCTCCAAGATGGATGTGGAGGGGTGTGGCAGTCCGCCATGTGATGGCTTTCCATTGTCGCTGATCCCTGAACTGACTTGCAGCTCTTCATCTTTCTGCTTAAGGGCTGCTGCTTTGTATTTTGCTATCTTTTTTCGGCTCCTGTTGGAGGAAAATGTTTAAAGTGACGTTCAATGCTTAGAAGCTTGGTGGTTGTGTGGTTTCATACTTGTTAGCCATGGCCCCCATTCCCAGCAGCAGGAATCCAAACAGAAGGCAGATGAAGGAAAGTCCCAGCAGCACAAATTTCCATGCTGTAGCTGAAAGGAACATTGGCAGAAGGGACATTGCAGAACTCTGGTAAACACATGGGACGTCCAGGACATTTTACACCCCACCCATCACATATTTAAAACATCCAGAAACATAAAACTTGTAGTTTCTTAGTAAATTTACCTTTCCTACAACTAAATCTATAAAAAAATAGGAGAAAAGCATGATTGAAATAGTTTAAAAAATATCAACAAATACCCATTAAAATGCAATTTTCTCTTGTCCCCCCCCCCAACTATCAAACTGAATCTAAAAAAAGGGTTCAAATGAATTATTTTTTTCTCTTTGTTGTTGATTTTTTTTATTTTGTTGCTGTCTCTTGTAACTGTGGAAACACAGACACAAATATTTTAAACCACTGTAACAATCTGTTATTATTCATGGAATTTGAGTCCCACAACATCCCTGTTACTGTAACCCTTTCAGCATAAAGTATAACGAAGAATCACAAGCTATTCTGAACTTGACATCATCAAAATACTATATCAGAAAGAATGGGTGGAGCAAATGGATCTCCTCTTTTCTGTTTTCCATACTTTTGAAACATGGTCAGCAATAATTAAATGTCTCACTCAACTTCATGCAACCCTGTTACCATATAATCAAATAAGGACAATTCTCTTTTTTTCTTTTTAGCGTCCTATAGGTGATTGGTAGGGATGTCCCGATCAGGTTTTTTGGGGCCCGATCCGATTCCGAGTCATTTGATTTTGTGTATCTGCCGATACGGAGTCCCGATCCGATACTTTTATAAGACATTTAAAACATGAATAAACTGAAGAAACAGATTAGTGTTATTTATATTTCAATAACCTTCTTTTATCATTAAAAACTTAAATAAAAAACTTCTGTGAAGTAGCTTTAATAAACAAGTAAAAATACAGCAAATATAAAATAGAAAATAAATACAATTTTCTTGTTATATAAGTGATAATTAGTCATGTGATAAAGTTTAGTGACTTTAGCTTTAACATCTTTAGAGCTATTGAACATTTTTGACCAAATGTGATTCCTGTCCTCATTTAAAATTCTTAAAAATAAATTATAGGGGAGTGTTCATGAATAGCTGATGTCATTATTAGTTTTAATTTATTTTTATTTATTTTAGTTTTATTTATTTAGTTATTTTTAAGATTATGTGCTTCTTTTTAAGTTCTTAAGACATCACATTTTCTGTTTTATTACAGTAGTTAATTATCTTAACTGTTATGTATCTGTCAGATAAATCAAACAGGCATATCAAAGGACAGCTCGGTTCCTAAGGAGTTAAATCACAGCGCTAGCATGTAGCAGTTAGCAGCTGCTGTGTAGCCATCTGTCTGCAGCATGAAGAGCTTCACATTAAAAAGAAAAAAATACTGTCTTTTTCTGTTGGAATACCTTTAGAGGTTGTTGTTTGAGTTATGACAAACCAATAGAGACACTTGCTGTCAGTTTAAAGTGTTTTTAAAAGAGTTATTGGTCCCGGAAGTTAGCTTTCTAGCTAGCTTTGTTTACAAGTTAGCCTTCTGCTTGAGCTGCTGCTGTTTTCTGGTAATGACATTTTGTGATCTTTTCATGACATGCAGACTTCTAGTGGAGTATTTATCCAGAATGATAAAAATGAAATATAAAGCTCTGATCATGATGAGAATAAATGAAATATCCGATCCTGATCGGACAAAGGAGTCCGATTCCGATCGAGTCCCAAATCATGTGATCGGCCCCGATTTCCGATCACGGGATCGGATCGGGACATCCCTAGTGATTGGCCTTGACTTTGACGGCGTACATCAATGAATGAGGGACACATGGAATGCTTATGAATTACATATATTGTGCGTATCATGATAGACTAAAATTACATATGTGAAAAATGTATGTGGTGGCAGTGTGACACAGACTTAATCTTAACAAATGGAGCTTCAAGTTATCAGCTTCAGAATTATGTATCTCAGGTACGGTTTTCTGCAAATTCTGTCATGTACCTGCTGAGCCTCATCATGATCAAGCTCATTCAGCTCACCTGTGTCCGCAGCTTAGATTCTACGCTCAATCTGTCTCTCTCCAGTTCATAGTAGTCTGTTTCCTCTTAGCACACGTCAAGTTTTGTAAAGTTCATGATTCTGACTAGGGCTGTGCCTCGTACTCTGTTACTTTGGTTTTGATCAAGTTCCTATAAATCTCCCCGTTGCCAACCAACTTTCTGTCCTCAACCAAGCTTCTGTTTATGCCCCTAATTATTGAACAAGGTGTTCAAGACTACACAATGGCCACTTGGAATTACAAGTTAGACCTACTTTCCTGCCGGGATTACAGGTGCTTCCTACTTGGATGTCTGCCCCCCTTCTGGAAGATAGGGATTATACGCTCACATCCAAATAAATTAATAAATCTTCAGCAGCAAACTGCCTTGTTCTGAGTTGTTTCGGGGTTGTCTATTTTCTTAGCATTCAAGGGCTACATATTCATGTGGTGTATAACATGCCTCTCAGATCTGGATGGCGACAAAAATTTTTGAACCCATAGTTTTGCCAATATGCCCATGATGTGTGGTCAAATGATCAACATTTGGTCTTAGCAGCATGCCGACGCCCAGAGGAGTGCTCTCTTCTGTACCCCTCCTCTCTCTGAGTTCTGCAGTCCATCTCTTCCTGACTGCTCAAAAGAACCCGAGTTTACCTCCAGCACAAGCTACAAAGTGGCCTTGGGGAGGGGTGGGGGAGCAGCAGCCAGCGCCCCTGTAGAGTAGAGATGGGGTGTTCCCTGACCCCCAGCCTCTTTCTGCAGTTCTCATCTGAACAATATAGCTGAATGCATCATTGATTACCGTTTTACTTCTAAAACTTCCCTGTTCTCAGCAGTTAAACAGGAACGCACCATTCACACACAGAACCGTGGCTCGAAACACAGACAAACAGAAGGACCCAGTCAATGACAAAACCCTCAAAACTCAACAAATGTGCAAAATACACAACAAGTTAGGTACTGTAACACCAAACAAATAAACAATTTCACTGAAATAAAGCCTTTAATACACTTAGTTTCCTGACACGTTTTTTTTTTCTTTTTCCTGTCTCCCCACATGTCACACACACTGCATTTGAGTATATCAACGTTTTGAGGAGAGTCCCCCTCTCCTGCCAGCAAGATCAGTTACAGCTTTGTTTTCTGTAGAAAAGCTTGGTCCTTGGAGCAACCCCCAGGTTTTAATTGAAGATTCACGTAAACAAAATGTATTAATCAGGGTTAATGTTTTTATAAAAGTATTGAAAGGATTCAGTATGGATTGTTTCCAAAATAATGTATTAATTTGTACAAAAATTTGAAATGTTCAACTGTTGCACTTTGTACAAAAACAATGATGCCATGCCCTGGGTCTTATTATTGTGATGATTAGTTCTTTTTCTTTTTGAAATATGACCAAAATTAAGGCTTTTATGGTCCTTTTACTGTATCTTCTAAGCCATATGTCATTGTTTACTGCCCTGTTTACTTTCACTCTTTGCAACTCAAGTCTCGTGGGTCACGACTCACAAGATGAGTCTGTCACGGATCAGGAGTCAGAGACCCAGATGCAGGGACCAAACTAAGTCTCAGGATCACAAGAAATGAGTCTATAATAACAAAAAAATCCCCTCAACAGAGGGCAAACTAAAGGTGATGCAAAAATAAATAAGCTAGAAAAGCTCAAGAGCACAGGGGAAAACATTCAAGACGAACCAACACTGAGGGAAGAAAGCAGTCAACTTAAACAGGGAGCAGCATAATCAGGTGAGTGCAGACAGCTGTGTCACCAGCAGATCACAGGCCGGACCCAAAGACTGCCTGCACAGAAAGAAAAGGTGGAACCAAACCAAACAGAACATAACAGAGTCCTGACTCACAGCCATGAGCTGTGACCCGCAAACCGGCTCACCAAAGCTTTGATGCCGTTTCGTGCCATACATTGAACGTGGGAGCATCTTCTGACATGCTGGATTCATTTTGTTCCATAATATTATCTCATAACTCTCAATATTGTGAGTTTTGTTGATAGTTATGACCAGGTGTGGAGTTAATAATGTATAACCGAGTCATAATACGGTATCAGTAAGTGGCGCTGTATCCTCTTAACTTGAGGAGTAAACTGTTGTCAAATAAAACAGAAGAAGAAAACATTTGTAGTCCGTTTGTAGTCTACGGAGCCCCTGACCTGACATGGGTAAAAAAAAAAAATATTTCGTTCCCATGGATTATTAACTTGTTCCCACGATGTAATTAAAGCGTTCAAACGAAATAATTAATTTGTTCGAATGAGATCTTTAAAATAAAGAAAATCATAAAAAGACTCTCTTTCCAGACGGACCGGGCTCTCGAAAACGTCTAAGGAGTGTGCCACAGTGCTATTTTTTAATGAAGAAAAAAAATGACCAAATTGACACGCAAGTTGGTCAGACAGTTTTTCACCATAATGATTTTACATGAATAAACGCATCATTCTGAGCTCCGGACTGAACCATCGGGGCCGCCGTACTGGTGAGTCTGCGTTAGCTATGCTACGTCCACAAACAGCTGTAGTCCACGGAGCATCATAGCAATGCCTTTTGTCTGTGCAGCCTTCAGATGGAACAACTGGACTCTTTTGAGAGCAGATCATATGGGATTACCTTTCACAAGTAAGTTTTAACAATATGTTTAACATTAGAGCATTTATACGTTTGTATAATCGTAAACAACGTTCCGTGGCTAACAAAGTTGTGCTAATGGTAGAAACTATTCCTCGCTGATAGTATATTTTAATATATTGTTGTTTTTTTCCAGCTGTCAACTTTCAGAGGTTTTCCAGTGACGTAGAATGTGAGTGGAAGCTCCAAAGAGAAAGGGGGGACTTGACGGAGTTCTCCAGGCTCCACAGGGAGACCTTCTAGCCAGAGGACTTTGATTAGACCAGGAATATTGTCCATCTGAGAGAGGATGTGATCCTGTCTTCATCCATCACATCTCCAAAGGGTTTGTGTATTTATCTGTTTTAATCCTAAATTCTTTTGTTATCCATAATAAGAAAAATGCTAGAATAACATGTTAAAAACACATAAAACCTGATTTTCATCAGAGTGGGTCTTTAAAAGTATATTTTATTAAGATTAAGTTAATGATTGAGAGTAAATGTTTTCAATTACTACCTGATTCTGTGTATTATAATTTATTATGGATTAGTTAGACATTTCAAAGGATTGTTTTAGTAACCAAAAGGCACTTGGTGCTTTGAGGCCTTTTTATCATCATATTGATAAAGCATTTTCTTTTGAAGACTTCTGTCAGTCATCAGCTTTGTCAACGAGGACATGTTATTAGCAATGATTTCAGAACAGGTTTAGCTTTGTTCTAAAGTATCTTGAATTTTGAACAGTCGCCGTGTCATCCAGAGCCATCAGGAGCTTTTCTTCAGCTCTGTCAGCATCAGGTAGAAACCATAGACTGTAAAAATAATGGACTTAGCGAGCAATGAGGTCCCCCATTGGAAATGCATTACTTCCTCTCCTCGCGAAAGTAGGCCGAAACGGATATCGCCATATTGCAAATGTCTACAACCCATCTTCAGCGATTGGTCTGAGTCATAGCTGAGTCATGAATCTAAAGGAAGTACTGTCGCCAATCAGGAGTGAGTTTATTGTGAGTGTCCGCCTCTTTCCACGCCTCGACCACGAAACCGCATGATGTAAACAACTTCTACTTTAATAACGGCGGAGAATTGTACAAGTCATTGTTGAAGCCTTTGAGGGAGAACCATTCCAACATTTGATTCTGTCAGCGGTCCTTTTGGATTTACTTACATTTATTCCTTTTTGTCGAGATAAAAGGAGCATTTGGGTGACGCCGCTGCAGAACGGCAAAACCAGACGTGTCTGATTTTGCTGAATGAATTAATGAATTTGTTGGGCGGTTTTCTTTTCCATGGTTTTTGGCTCCCAGCATCACAGAGAGGAAATACATAATAATAACTTATATAAAATTGCTTTGCTTTTTAAACCAATAATTACTTTAATTACATGACAATACCTATGTTGTACCTATGATGTGATTATTGTTAAAAGATAAAATACAACGTTGTTTTTTTTAGTTATAAATACATTGTCTTCATTAAAAAAATAGCACTTTGGCACACTCCTTAGACCTTTTCGAGAGCCCGGTCCACTTCCGGTCCGGCCGGAAAAAGAGTCTCTTTATGATTTTCTTTATTTAAAGATCTCGTTCGAACGCTTTAATTATATCGTGGGAACAAGTTAATAATCCGTGGGTACGAAATAATAACTTGTGGGAACGAAATAATAACTTGTGGGGATTTTTTTTACCCATGTCAGGTCAGAGGCTCCGTAGTAGTCTGCAAAATGGTAAATGGCGTATACTTGTATAGCACTTTCTACCTTCCTTCGAGGGTGGAAGTGACGTAAGGTTCGCGCATGTGGGGTGAGCGGTGGATCCGATAGAGTTCCACTTACAGATCAGGTAGTGACTCGCTCGTCTGCTACGTCTTGGCATTTGCATGAACGCTATATTTCAGTTTGTGTTCTGCTGCGGGGCTGTAAACTGTTCTAACTCTGGGAGTCCTTGTTGTCTTTTTTTACTGATAAGTTCTAAAAATAACTTTATATTTAATGGAAATAATTAATAATTAATTCATATTATAATCATTTATTTTAACTAAAGTAATTTGATTTATTTATTTTTAAAATGTCCTCACATGCCAATGTTTTTAACATTAATATCTTTATGATTTTTAAGGCTAAAACATAGACATTTTTGCAATGTTTTAATTTATAGTTGTTCTAATTTTAATAATAAAGAAGAACTGGATTCAGATCTGCCACAGTAGCACCACAATCTCTTGATGTAAAGTGAATGACATCATACAGATGATCCAGATTTTCAAAGTGACGACATAGAGGGTCAGGAGAGCGGCGTCCGTGCCCCCCCGGCCCTCCGTCAGAGGAGCGCCTCCTGCTCTCTCCATGCTCCTTCATGAAAAAAATGGCATCAGCTGACTCTGATCGGACCCAAAAAATCCTGATATGCTGAAGAAGATAATCGTGGAGGATAATTATCATCCGCTGCAGGTGTTTATTAATTGAAGAAGGCGGAAGCATGGGATTTTAAGGCACAGAGTGATACTCTTCATCGTTGTAATAAGTACACTGTCGCTGCTGTACAGTTTTTTGTTCTGAATTTTTTAAAAAAGGAAACGAAAAACTTTATGTTAAGCAATACTCAGATCTTCTTTAATAAATGTTTTACAAAGTATGATCAGAAGTGATTTGGATGAATATAGACCGGTAACAGACATCCGCCTTTGGTGTTGGAGGTTGTCCGTATTCGAGGATTCAGCATATTCGCGGATTCCTCCGGTCCCTGACCCCCACAAATAAGGGGGGAATATGGTATTCATCAAGAACAGGATCAATGTCTTTTTAATAGCTAAGGTTATGAATGCTAAAAGGCTTACATGCATGTTGCGGAACACATGTTCTATGGATAATAAGTAATTGGATTTTTTTTTATATATCTTATATTTCTTTATATATTTTATATTTAAACAAATGTCCCACAGCTAGGGGCTTCCATTAAACAAGCTCTTTTTTCAATTTCTTCTTTAAGTCTTTTGTTTACAATTTGATTTGGATATTAGGAGGGGAACAAGGGAAACATGGCATTTTAGGGGGTTCTCTAGACTGATTTTTTTATTTTTAAAACTATTATCAAGCACTCAGTTTCTGTAGATTTGGTCTGAAGACATGTTGATTTAGCCAGAAACTACATGATTGAACATTTTGTTTGTGGATAGTTTGAAATATGATGGGTGGTAAATAAAATGTTCTCCAGTTCTAGAATGACCTGTATGAGCCTGTCATTTCAGTGTCTCACCAGCCACAACCTTCACTGCCCCAATCATCCTCCATGTCTTCTATACATTGTAATGAGATACACAAGCACCGCTCCATGTAGCGATCAGGCTGAAAACATTTGGCAGTAGCTCCTCCCACACACAGCTGGGCTGCTAAGTGAAAGGTATCATAAATTGCAAAGAAAAGGGGCATAAAGAACAGTGTTTTGGCTATCAAAACTGTTTTATGCTCAAGCATCTAAATTAGAATTAAAATTGTTACCATGGCAGCACAATGCTCTTGCAGTGGTTTCTCTAGCTCCCAGGAAAAATATTTTTTCTGGCATTTTTTTAGAGTTTACTTGTATTAATTTAGAAATAATGTCATGTTGACTGAACTTATGACCATCAGCAAGAGTTCATTCAATTTAATACAGAATAATTTGAAATCTTCACTTGAAAGACTGCATCTTCTGAGGTCTAAAGGATGCCATGACAAGCAACATTATCAACTGACAAGAGGAAACAATGCCCGGAAAACAAAAATGAGGTTAAGCGGGCAGGTGCGCAAGTTTCTTTAAAAGACAGCAGACATACAATTTAATTTTAGAAATTAGATTGTATGTTGTGTTCCAATGAGCCTGATCCCGTGCCACTGTACCAAACAAAAGATTTAGTATTTGATTCATTTGAAAAGTATTATGCAGCAGTACTCACAATCCTCTTTACGGTAAAACCAGCGAAGAAATTGTCTCTGCTCCTCAGTCATAGCCTTCTTCTTGTCTATCACCTCCTCCACATCCTCCTCATAGTCCAACAGGTCACCTGACGCCCTCCTGAGTCCTGAGGAGGAGGAGACAGCATCTCTGTTTGTGAAGCGCCACTGGAAAACTTTTATTCTTCAATTTTAGATTGACCTTGAATTCTGTCAAAACAATAGCCTCATGTAATTGTCAGGAGTCAGAATTCTGCGTCTCCCTCTGGTCGGCGGCAGGATCCATCTCCAGAGTACTGAGGACATTTCCCAGCAACCCTAGCGCACAGTCCCCAGATACTGCTCAGCTGACTCTCATTTGCCAATCACCTACAGGACACTTAACCCTTCCGCTCTCCTTAGCTTGTTTACATTGAAAGTGGGGTCATCTGGACCCCACAAGACAGTGCGCTGAACTTCTTTTTTTATCATTGATTTTTGAGTTTCACTAATATATGGTTGGAGTCATCTGGACCCCAAAGATGGGGGAAGGGTTAAACCCTGCTCAGAGCTCAGGGAAAGTGTTGTTTGTGCCGCTCTCCCTGCATTACTGACCGTTTCAGTCTGGATTTGATCTTCTGCTTCTGACCTTGCTTATTCTCTGTTTGCCTGCTGCCTGCCCTGAACCTCACCTGGAACCTGACCTTTGCCTCTCTTCTTGGAAGATTTCATGCTTATGACTGACCTCTGCCCCTTTGACCCTGATCTGGCTTCGAGGACTTTTTAAAAGTAGGCAGACAGATTTTAGGCCCCACTCTGAGATGGATTAACACCTAGTATCTTTAGGACAGGAGCAATGGGTGAAAAGGGTTCAAGAGATGATCCGGGCAGCAGAATTTTGAACCAACTTCAGCTCTGGATGGAGTTTTGAGGGATACCAAAAATGAGGGAGTTACAGTAGTCAACAAGTGATGTGACTAACCCCGGGCTTACACTGCTAGCGTCACGGCTCCGTTGTGTGAGCCGTAGTCTTCTTGTAACTTAAAAGTGTGAGAGGTACTTCCACTGCAGGCGTTCAGGTCCTGCGTCTGCGGACTGACCTCTGCGTCGCTGCGAATCCGTTTCGTTTGGTTCAAATTTTGATGGACGCTGCAGCTGATCGTCATCACTTTCGGTGAAGTTGGGGCTATTCACGACTTAAACCAGAAACCACGCGAGCGAATTTTAAGTGCATCTGGTATATTTTCAAAATAAAACAAACTTTCCGCTGAACTCGCCGGTTTCAGCGTGTCGTAAAAATTACGTAATTTACGTGTTACTCAAAGTGTGTTGCAGCACAGCGTTGTCAGTCATAACCATGGACAACAAGAAGCTGATCATAGAGATCCAGCACTACTCTGTCTGGGCTGAGCTTTCACAGGCTGTGGCTGGAGCAGCAGCCGGTGTAATCGGCTGTAGCTAGTCCACTACCGTGACACAACGGAGCCGTGGCGCTGGCGGTGTAAGCCCGGGGTTATGGCTGAGCCAGAACAGCTGAGATGGAAGAAACTGCCCTGGGGGGGAAATGATATTGGTGTGGTATTACTAAAACTGTGTAAGAAAGGATCAATTATTGAAAGCTCCAACACAGATAAACAGTCCAGGAGGTTAGCATGCAGTTTCATTAAAAATGTTTTAGTAAATCCTCAAAAGAAGGAATGGAGAGTATTTTTCTTTTTCAATAAACAGCTTTATGTTGTAATACTGACCCAGGAGCAACATGAAAATGATTACTTGTATTTTATAGCTTAACCACTAAGAAAAGGCTTTGCCCTGTAAAAGTATTTATCCAGATAGTTATCCAAATGATGCGGCTGAAGACAGTGGTGGACATCGCTCCACTCTAAATGGTGCAGTCAGTACTTGGTGTCAGAAGTGGGATGTTGATGACTTTGATTTGATATTTTATTGATTTATGTTTTGTTCCTTTGAGACATACTTGTTTAAACTGATCTATGATTTAAAGTTTCAGTTGCTGGAGAGATTTGCCTCATAAAATCCAGAGGGACCGGACTGAAGGATAGGTCTGGCCTATACTGAGGCCTATAACAACCTAAATGTGATTCAAAAATAGAGTTGGAGATGGGTATCTATGCCCCATCAAAGCAAGTTGACATAACAGAGCAAGTTGAATGCTTTTCTTATTGAAGTGTTGGCATCTTTTGTCCCAAAGATAGCTGATCTCAGATCTCAAACTGGCAATGAGGACTGAAAACACAACTTAGGCAACAGGAATGCAGGACTGAGGTCAAAAAGTATGTTGTGCAGCAGCAAAACAAGGTCAAACGCAAACTGGCAATATAGATAAACAAGAGAGAAAGATAAAGATCATAAAATATGTCAAAATGCATGAAGATCGGAGCATGATTAAACTGTCCATTTATGTAAGAAATGTTTCCAGAGTGTTACTGTACTTACTGAGTCTTTCCTCACAGAAGTCCTCCTCATCCAAAGATTTCCACATTGAGAGTTTGCCCTCCTGTGAGAGGATCACCTGCTGGCCGCTGGCAGTCAGCAGCAGGGATGTTTTTCTACTAATGAGTCTGCCTTTGTAACAGTCCCACTCTAACCCAGCAGGATCAAGTCCGTGACAGGACTGCATCTGCACTCGATCACTCCACTGAGTGTACAAACATCTGGACGTGGCTGCAGACATCAGCATGCTCTGGTTGATCCACAACCACTGCTGAGCCTCTGAGTCCAGGCTGCACCTCTCCAGCTGGACTTCCCTCGTGCCTGAATCCTGCAGACACAGACTGTGCTCGCTGCTGTAGATCATGAATGCTCTTCCTCCTGAACAGTGTACACCACATTAGCTTCATGTAGCAAACCCCTCATAGATGCATTTGACTCAGATGCTGATTTACCTGATAGAAGGAACAGCCACAGGATCCAGACAGGATACATGTCTGCAGACATGACAGAGCTGTTGTAATTCACACTACTCTCATCAGGAATTCCACTTAGTGGTCAGAAATATACAACCTGAATTTACATTAGCAGCTTACAGTTGATCCTCTAAGTTTTACTGCCATTAATCAAATACACTTTCTGTTATCCAGACCGTGGATCCATCTGCCATCATTCCTTCTCCCAGAAAACAGATTTAGATAGTTTAAATGGTTGTGAACGATCAAAGCATTTAATGCACATTAACAGTGTTTTAATTCTCCCTCTCTTTTTAAATGTGGCTGTTTTCTTTGTGTTATTTCATGTCTATGAAAATATTTGTTTTGCCTTTTCAGTTTCAATAAGTACTTATTTTAATGTATCTAAAAAAGGCGCTGTGCCAACCATCTCCATGCAAAAACAAAGAACTGTATTTTAAAGAGACGTATTCCTATGTTGGAGTAATGCTACTTGTACCATCAGCTGAAAGCCACAGCTAATATGAATCACAGCTTTGTCCCGTAAGTCAAGTTGATTCAGGTTTACTTACTTCTTGCTGTGTTTGTTCCAGGGGAGGAGGACGACTGCAACTGTTCAGAGAAATCTGACAGAAACATTTCAAAGTTCAGAGGGAGGAGTCTGAGCTGAAAGTTCTGACTCTCAAACCACTCTAAGTTCTACTACATCAAATTACAGCTGCTTTGTGAACTCCAGCTTTAGTGTGATTCATTCACACCATATCGATGATTGTCTGAGTTTTTAAAGAAAGTTAATGATCTCCAACAAGCCGTGTTTATGAAACATGTCAGTAGATACTAACATAGATGAAGACACTAAAACCTCGTAAAATAGCTGAAAGTAAAGCTGATTGTGCCTGTAATCTTTAAACACTGAGCATAAAGCTCCGCTTCCAGAGTAAAAGACTGCAGGTCTTTGACCTCTTGTTCACTTGCTGTTTGGACAGCTCCTCGCTCCACTCGGCTCCTCTGTTTGCAAAGGTGTGTGACTCGTCGGTCAAAAGCTTGAAAGGATGATGCTAACGAAAGCTTTTAGTGCCATGGCAAAGGTGTGGAGGCAGTCAGGCAGACCTCATCAGTGCTCTGTAGTCGGGGCTCATGCGGTCTGCCATCGGAGCAGGCTCCAACAGACATTGAACATTTGACAAGTTAAGATATTGTTCTCTTTCTGACCACAAATGTTTCATCTGTAAGCAAGTGTAACAATGGTGATAGTGCACCAAAATGCATAGAAAGGCACAATGGAAGCTTGACAAATGCTTGAACATGCGGTTTCTGTCATCCTGGACTCAGGTGGGGCTCAGTAGAGCTAACATGAAAAAATATGAAAGTGACTATTTCCATGTAATGTTATAAAATAGGTTCACCCAGAGATTCTTTTCTTACTTGACCGCTCTTATTTTGAAAGCTGAAACTACGTGGCTCCATAGCTGCTCTAAACATTTTCACTGAACCAAACCATTCCTGTTTTTACAATTATCCACTAAAATATCCCGTAAAACAACAAATACATTTATCCTGGGAAGAGATTAAAATGTTTACATAATGCAGAAATGTGTGTCTTTGCTGAAGAAATTAAATGTGGACAAAAGGAATTTCTATTGACTTTTGTTCTGATCGTATTTAAAATACATTCAAATAACATCAGCCAAAATAGAACCTGTTACAATAATATCTGCTCAAATGAAAGGTCGATATTTTCAATAAAACATAAAATATTGAAGGATTATTCAAATTTGTATTTAGATTTGAGAACAATCCAAGACAGGAAATGAAAATACAGTTCAGCTGGACATTCATAAAATTAATATTGTAATTTTTCTGTTGAAGTTGGTAAGGTTACATTTTATTATTAATGTAAACTTATGTCAAACAGCGTTCAGCTGTCAGCTTTGTCGTTCTAAACTTTTCACTTTGTCGGCCCTGTCGCCATTTTGTCTGATGTCACCGTTAAAAGGGTCTATGGTGAAAGAAAAAGAGCGGGTGGAGCTGAAAAGATTAAAAAGAAGGAAGGTGCTGGAATATGTCAAGCTGACGGACTTGTTTTCAACACAGTAAACAAATCCAGAGGTAAAAATGGTTAAAAAAAAAAACAAAACAAAACCAAACACGTCAAAGTTGACAATATTTTACACATTCCTCATTACAATGACATTAGTAGAAAGAAATTTTCTTTTAAAGTATTTTTATGTGGATCTCTTACACCTGGTTCACACTGGACGCGGAAGTGTCGCCTTGTGGAATGGAGGTCGCTTCCATTCGGCGCCCTTGTTAACCTCTGTTGTGGCTTACACCAGACGCGGAGTGCCGCAGTCCTCAGCGGTAGGCTCGCGCCGTGCAGCGGATCGTTTCGCCGTCTGGTTTATTTTGTGTGCGATCCGCATTAATCCTGGCAGGAAGTTACATCAAGATACATCAGACAATCCAGTTTATTTAAAAAATATAACAAACTTTTAACAATAAATCACCGTGATTGACAAATGTGATCATGGTGCATCCGTGTCCAGTGTGAACCAGTTTTTAAAGTTTGTTTTATTGCTTCAGTGCTGCAAAGGCAAGAAATAAATACTGATGAAATTCCTATAAAATCCACATTAGGAAAGCGATAAGCACTACTGACTGGAGTATGGTAGGTGGAAAAAGTATAATGTTCATGTCCCTTTGGTGTGTGTATGTGTGTGTTTGTGTGTAATTTGACTATTTATTAATATTTATTGTGTGAAGAAGCAGACATCCATATGTAACGGAGGATGTAAAGTGACAGCCGAACCGGAGATGACGTCAGGCGCGGTCTGGAAATGAAGAGAGGCGTGGGAGGGGTAGATCCCGGAGGTGGGAGCGTCGGAGCCACGACAGCCCTCTGGTGGTGGTGGAGAGAGCCAGGTCCCGGGGAGAGCTGGGCAGCAGTATTAACCAGTGGCTTAAAGGAGGATTTCCCTCCCATGCACCCAGCACTCCATTGATTCGTCTTGGTAATTCACCGGCTGTATACTGTCCTCCAAGAAAAGAGGTACTGTTTTTCTATTTTTTTTGTCCGAGCTGGAAACCCAGTTCAAGCTCTGGAAGTGACTGAGGCCCCAGAGACAAGCGTGACTTTTTTTTGAACAATTAAGTTGACTGTCGATCCAGTCTGGAACACGAATATTGATCTGATTTCCAACAGGAAAGATCTGCACAAAACTGACTTACCACGGTTTTTGAGCGTCTTGACTCCCATCTAGGAGAAGGTTGACCTGATGTTCTTTTGTTTAGATGTTAGTTGGTCTGAGGAGACCAAGAACTCTTCTGTTTTGAATTATTAATCCTTACTTGTCATTTGTTTCATTTTCATTTCATATTGGGTCGTTACTGAAATTCTGTATTATTTTCTTTTATTCAATTTCTTTTAAAAGGATCATATCGACGAACACTTTACATAGAGAGATTGATAAATTCTTTCTTTGTGGTTAGCTATTTTTGTTTGTTTACTGACTCAAGTTTTGTTTCAGGTTTCTGTCACATAACTCACCTGGTTTCTATGTTTTAATTTGTTTTCTTTGGACTTCAAAGTGGAGTGTAACAGTTTTTTTATTATACCACAGAAGGTTAACCTAAATTAGCCCCTTTACAAAATAAATATTTGATCTTCTGGTTTGACAGACTACTGAAGTCTGTGGTGTTCTGTTGGAAGATTGTCCCGGGTTAGGGGCACTCCATCACTCTGGCTGGATGTTGTAGAGGCAGGATTGGTGCGGGTGGGATCCAGGTACACTGCAGGACCACTCTTCAGCTGACCGTCAGGGGGTCTATCTCTGAAGCTGCCCTACCACATCCACTCACCATCACGTCAGGCCAGGGTGACAAAACACACGCCTTCCAAACGAAGACACAGGAGTTAAAAGGGACTGACGGGTGCAGGCAGAGACCTGCCAACCTGTTAGAAGACCAGAGCAAGCTCAACACTTGTACCCCTATTAGAAAGGCTTACTAACCTTTACACATAGAAAGACGAGAAAAAAGATGCTTGGAGAACTTTAAGGTGATGTATCTGAGGCCTCTCCTGGTGATTCATTTAACTCTTGCTCCATGATGTCATTAAGAACACTGAAGTTGGAAGTTTTGACAGGAAGTTTGCAGGTAATACCCAATATTGCAGATTTTGAATGTCGTTATCTAAAAAACTTCCAACAAAAAAGGATGAATGGACTTCCCAGCTCTTCACTTCAGGAGATCAGCAAATATCTTAGACTGAATGAAAGAGCAGCAGCAAGCACACTGGAAGAAGAGTTGTTCAGTGTAGTAACCCACTGGGATAGACTGACGAGGTCAAGTGTAGAAAGCTGGAATGTTAGGGTAGGAAGTGAAATGCTGAGTCTGAGGAGACTGGTGATGTGTTTGAGATGGAGCTGGAGAGGAAGGTGTGTGCTTCTGCAGGAACTGTGATCTGTGTTTCTGTCTCAGTATAACCTACTTACAGATGTCTATCATGTGATTGGGATGCTATACAAGTTTTTGTTTCCTCTCTCAATACCCCAGGTTGCATGTGAGAGAAGTTTCCCCACTCTCAGTTTTGTTAAACCAGGCTGTGTAGTACACTGCAGCAGGAGCACTTGGAGCATTCAGCAGACCTCCTACTCTGGATCTTTTTGGTGTCTTTCAGTCTGAATATCCACAAATTACTTAGGCTACAGCGACTCCTGCTGGTATGAGTCAGCATAACTGCAGATACATTTGATCATTTTAGTATCTCTTCCCCAAGGATTTACTTTTATAATGTTAACCCTCACATTCAGTGACAAATTGTTCAGAACAGACTTATAAATAACAGGTTACTAAACCATGTATTTCTAAGACATAATTTTTTTTTTTAATTAATTTATTTTTAGCATCTTGACATTCATTTGAACAACAGCAAAACTTATACAATAGAAAATAGTCCTGAAATCAGACCGGAAGTTTTACTTCTCTTCTTATCGGGGGGAACAATCAGACTGCAGGGTGAAGTCATGACTGAAGTGACTGAGACTCTCCGTGAGATAGGAGAGGAGCCCACGTCACTAACTGGAGTATTCAAGTCACAAGTGTCTTCATGTGTAACCTGGGTCGCTCACTCAGGCACTTCCTGATGTGTCTCCTGTTACAACGTATGACTGTTCTGTGTTCAGTCTGGAGGATATGAGGAAGATCTGGGATGGGATCTAGGCTCTAGAACCCTGTTGATGACTTGCAGGTGTAGTCCATCTTTTTCCCCATCCGGCTTGACGTTAACCGTCTGGCCAGGCTGAAGAACAGGTAAAGGTCGTGCTGAGTGGCACCTGTTGTAGAAAAAATGGTATGAGTCTTTAGTTTGGCGATCCTTGGCCCTGACAGCATCAAGATCATCTGAACTGGAACACAGCTGATTCAGCAGGATCAGAATTGTGGTCCTGATTAAGAAACACATACTGATTACCCAAGTTGTCACATGTTGACGCATGGTTAAGAAACCCTCCTTGTCAAAAATGGACTTTGTGCGTATGCCCAGCTCGTCGGTTCTTGAGGTGTTGGCTGTTCCACTTAAATCAGGGAGTTTAAACTGGCTGATCAAACCATGGACACAAGGGGGAGGTAACTACTAAGAACAAACCAAACTTAAACACATTAACCAAAGAAACAAATTACTCGTAATTTTGATATTGAACAGAAAGAGAGCTAAACTCAGGCCTAAGAAACAATTTCTTCTTGGCCTGCTGGTGGGATCACATGGAGATGATATTGAGGGGGCTGTGGAGTGTATGACGGACTACCCACATTTCTGTGTGGACATGGTGGTTACGGTCAGGTCAGTCAAGTGCTTCGTCAACAACAAACCTTGGATCACCAAGGAGGTTTAGGCTGTCCTGAACAAGAAAAAGCAAGCATTCAGAAGAAAAGACAAAAATGCAATGGAAGAAACACAGAAAGAGGATTGTGTTGAGGGACTCCAAGAGAGCATACAGCAAGAAGTTGGAAGAAAAACTGAGGAAGAACAACATACGGGAGGTTTGGAATGGAATGAAAGCAATCCAAGCTGCCTGCCGTAAAGATGAGACCACAGGGGAGGGGGACACTGAGAGAGCTGATGAATTTAACACATTTTTCAATTGTTTCAGTCACTCTTTTACCTCCAGCTCTCAACTGCCAGCACCAAACTCTCCTGATCATCAGCCTGTTGCCCCTCAGCTTCTTCCTCCACTGTCCTGTACACCGGGGCCTCCTATCCACAGCTCGGTTCCCCCCTCCCAGCCTCCACCCTTTAGTGCAGACCAGGTGAAGAGAGAGACTCCATCCCAGCAAGACTTCTGGACCGGATCAGGTGTCTTCAAAGCTCCTGGAGACCAGTGCTACTGAACTGAGTGAACCATTACAGCAGATCTTCAATCTCAGTCTTCGTCTGGGAAAAATTCCTTCACGATGGAAAACGTCTTGTTTAATCCCCGTTCCAAAGAAGCGTGGTGCACGTGACCCAAGTGACTTTAGGCCAGTTGTTCTCACCTCCCACATAATGAAAACCTTTGAACTGCTGGTGCTGCATACTATGCAACCACAGATACAGGACAAGATGGATCCGCTACAGTTTGCATTTAAAATGAGTGTGGGTGTTGATGATGTTGTGCTCTACCTTCTCCATCGTGCACTCTCCTACCTGGATGTGGGAGGGTGTGCTGTGAGACTGCTGGTTTTTTATTTTTCAAGTGCTTTTAATACAATACATCCCCACCTGCTCCAAACAAAGCTGACCACCATGGCTGTTGACCCCCACCTCATCAGATGGATCATGGACTACCTAACTGACAGACCTCAGTTTGTTAGGTTGGGGAGAAGTATGTCATCAATGGTCACCAGCAGCATTGGTGCCCCACAGGGAACTGTACTCTCACCTCTCCTTTTCACTCTCTACACTTCTGATTTTTGCTATAACTCTGACACTTGTCATTTACAAAAATTCTCCGATGACACAGCAGTGGTAGCATGCATTAAAGAGGTGGAGGAAGGGGAGTACAGGAATCTGGTGAAGACCTTCATGGAGTGGAGCCAAAAGAACATGCTTCACCTCAACATCCTCAAAAAAAAGGAATTGGATTGGACTTTTGACCGGGAGCTCCATCAGTCCAGCCTATCGACATCGAAGGAGTGGGGGTGGAGGTGGTCTCCACATACAAATACCTGGGTCTGGAACTGGACAACAAGTTGGACTGGTCGACTCAGATGCAGTGCGTTTATGAAAAAAGGCCAAGCAGAATGTACTTCCTCAGGAGACTGTCCAGCTTCAACATCTGCCTAAAGCTCCTACCCATGTTCTATTAATCAGTCGTTTCCACCAGCCTCTCCTATACCATTGTGTGCTGGGGAGGCAGTGCAAGGAAAACAGATCTCAAGAAATTAAACTGACTGGTCAGGAGAGCGGAATCCATCATCGGGGTGAGTCTGGACACAGTGGAAGCAATGGTGGAACAGAGGACGGCATCCAAGTTCAGTGATGAACAATAACAGCCATCCTCTGAATCCTGTCCTGGCCAATCAGAGGAGCTCCTTCAGTGAAAGGCTGCTGTCTCCAAAATGTTCCACTGAAAGGCTGAGGTTTGTCTGTCTGTCTGTCTGTCCTATCTATCTATCTATCTATCTATCTATCTATCTATCTATCTATCTATCTATCTATCTATCTATCTATCTATCTATCTATCTATCTTTCTATCTTTCTATCTATCTTTCTATCTTATCTTTCTATCTTATCTTTCTATCTAAGCTAATTCAATGAAACGGTCAAATTAAAAGAATAAACTCTTTGGTTCTCCTCATCTTCTTCCAATGAAATCTTCCAGGAAGTTGTCCTGCTCCTCCCACTGCCACATCTCAATCCGGCCAACAGAAACGCAGAAAAAGAATTATACGAAAGGAAGAAAATCAGATGAACTAAGTGTTTGGACAAATCATTAAGTTAAAGCTGCCATAAAGCAAAATATGTGTGCAATGTAAATATATTTTCTGTAATTAAATAAACTACAAAATGAAAAATCTGTGCAAAGAAGTAACTTGACTAAACTGTGGGGCAGTAGATCCAACCATCACAAAAGTGATGAAATGACATACAGTGTTCCCATAATTATTTATGTTTCTAACTCAAGATGCTTGTATGTAGTTTTTGAGTCTGGAGGTGCTGCGGAGCCCCCTCAGGAGCGCAGAGGGAGGGGCGTTCCTCCCTCCCTTGCATGGTGAAATGGCATCAGATGACTTGAAAGAAACCCTGATATGTTAAGATAATCCTGGAGAATCATTATCATTTGCAGCAGTCACACAACATTAATTTGAAGGTTTTCACATGGGGTTGTACCTGCCTGAGGTGGCCTAAAGATGGTGCCAAACAGACAAGCTCTCCAAGAGGGTGCTACCCATAGACTGTATATAAGAATTTTTACAGTCTATGGTGCTACCACTACATGGACTCCATGGGGAGGGGAATAGAATTTTCTGCTCTGTTTTGTAAAGATTTTTGTCTCATTTCCTCCATTGTATCATTAGTAGTTTAACCCACTAATTCTAAAGTCTCCAGGTGTGTAGTAATGGCAGGTGAGTTATTTGAGTTCTTTCCTAAGTTACAACTTACTTTAAGTTTGTTAAGTTGACCTATTTTATGGGCCCCTTTAAATCAAAAATGAAAGTCTGTGCTGACCAACTGGCTCCCATCTTCACCCGAATCTTCAACAGCCACCTGGAGGTGTGCATGGTCCTTGCTTGTTTCAAACACTCCACCATCATCACGATCACGAAGAAGTCCCCTGGTTTTATTTGTTTCTCTTTTTTGTATTTTGTTTTGTTTCTGATTATAAAGTGCTTTGAGCTGCTTACTTTGAGCTTATACTGTCAATGCTAATGCACGAGGACTACAAATGTTTTCTTCTTCTACCGTTTCCTTCAATGGTCCACAAGGTAAGATGATACTACTGACATTTTATTAAACCAAGTAAAACAGACACAAATCCATATCATTATTATTATTTCTTATGAAAAAAAAAACGAATTCACTAATTAGTGAAATGGGCTGCATGCAGGACCCACTTCTGCATTCTGTATTTGACTGCTTGGTCATTTCCGGTTGGGGCAGTGGATCGTTGTTGATGTGGACATAGTGGAGTATTTGGACTTTAAAAAATGTTTTATGGAGCTACCAAGAGTCAGTATAAATCATGTTAGGCACATTGTTCTTCTGTCTAGCAAAAAATGCAAAAAGGATTCAAATTGTATTTGGTGTCCTATAAAGCAAACTTTGAAGTTAACTTGCGAAGGATGATGTTATTCACTCGTATTTATGTGTGACCCAAAAGCTGATGGAAATTCATGTTGGTGACACGTTATAGATACAGCCAAGATGCAGATTGCTGCATTGTTTCATGTATTTTAATTGCATCCAAAGCTAAATGTTGTTACTGGTCGCAGTATTCAACGAAGTCCCGTGAGCAGTCATGCAGCTGCAGCCGCAATCACGAACCATTTGGAGCATTAACCCGAACCGTAATCCTAACCTTAACCTTTCCTCCAGGTCCGTGCAGCCAAGAAAACAAGTTCAGAACTGACTATAGTATTAAGAAAATATCACTTGAATACCATTGTTACGTTCTCATTTGGGCTAATGCTAACTAGCATGAAAGACACGTCTGATTATCGCTGTCTTTATGACTTGTTAGTTGTGTTCCATTTACTCCACTCCAGATTTCTAATCTTGTGTAAATGTAATTTTCAGTTTCAGGTAGAATCAGTCTGAGACGTGATTCTCTTTCCTAAACGTCTCAACACAGATGAAGGTTAGCGCACGCCGCTATCACTCCATGAAGAAGGCAGAGAAACCTCATCATCAGGATCAGTAATCTGAGTCACTTCAAAGTTTGTTTACATATGAAAGGTTCTGTTGAACCTGTTCATTCTATTGGGGTGGAAGTCAGAATCTGCAATGATGTTCAAGCTCTACCCAAATGGGAGCAGGCAGCATGCCAAAAACATCAACTTAGGGGTCCTGAATCAGGGCCCAATGAAATCAGGGTTTTCTAGGCGTTTTGACCTGGAACTGGCGGTACTGGACAGGACCGACTGTAATACAAAAACAGAATGCAGGAAAATATTTTGGTGTAGTTAGTAGAGGAAAGATGCCTTAGAAGAGGTGCAGTCTTCTGCACTGATGTTTCCCCACCTTAAAGAAAAAAAATAAACTTTGAGATCAAGTTTCAAATAAAATAGAAATCTTTATTCACCACATCTGAACATATTGATTTTAATCAGACTACAGATGAAAATAGGGAGGCTTTATTCTACAGAACAGATGGAATCAGGAATGTTCTTTATGGGTGTAATGTACGACAGACATCAGCTCCTGCAGGCCTCTGTGTCTGAGCAGGACCAGAAAAGAACAAGTGTTAGGAGATGATCTTTGGTGTCTGAAGGATGATACTTTTTGTCAACATAAACGCCTCCACATAAAAGCACAGCACTGCTTCTCATCCAACCACCACCGTGTCGTCATCTGGAAACTCATAGTAGGGCACCTCCAGGTTGAGGGGGGCGGGACCTTTCCTAATGCGACCCGAGGCATCGTAGTGTGACCCGTGACATGGACAGTAGTAGCCTCCGTAGTCTCCTGCGTTGGAGATGGGGACACAGCCCAGGTGCGTGCAGACTCCGATGACGATGACCCACTTGGGATTGATGACCCGGTCCTTGTCTTCTTGAGGATCTCGCAGCTCTGCCAGGCTGACAGCATCTTCTGCTGCAATCTCCTTCTCTGTGCGATGACGCACAAACAGAGGCTTACCACGCCACTTGAAGGTCATGTTCTTGCCTTCAGGGATTTCGCTCAGCTTGATTTCGATTTTAGACATGGCCAAGACATCAGCAGAGGCACTCATGGAGGAAACAAACTGAGTGACGACTGTCTTGGCAGCGTAAACGCTCACTACGGCTGTGGCCCCGGTGAGCAGGTAGGAGAAGGCTCTCCTGGATTCACTGCTCTCATTGGACGGCTTGTTGGGGTCCTGCACCTCCGGGCGCCTGTAGTCAGAGAAGTCTGGTATCCTGATGTCTGTGTGAGCAAACCGGACACCCGCCCTGCCTGCAAAGACAAACATCGTCAGTTTTAGTGAACATAAAAATCTGGGCAAACATAAGCGATTAACAACACATCTTTGGATCATATCATACCTCTACTTCCTTCATTTCAGTTACAAAAATAAGCATTTATCACTGAGCCAACTATAAATTTCATCATCTTAAATTTTTTTTAAAGATTATTTTAAATCTTTTACTTTAGGACTGAGCAAGTCAGTACTTTACTGAGCATGTTTGTTCTAGTAAATCTCAATACCTTCAACTACATTAGCAATAAGCTAATTTTTTAGCATTTTAAGCCATCAGAATTTTCAGTTACCGCATTCAGCTCAAATCAATGCTACAGTACTACATTACCCCAGATAATACAAGTGATGGAGTTTATGAGAAGTAGCAGCATTTTTCTCTGTTGGACCCATCTATAAAGTGGGTTTGTAGCACACTGCACCTTTGAAGACCCCCTCCAATGAAAATGTTTTTAAACATGTCTTTTTTTCCTCACAAGGATTTATATGGTCAAACCAGAAGACAAATGAATCTCATTGGCACGAGATTGGAACTCAGGTCCCGGTAAATGTGAGAAAAAAACAGGATCAATGACACAATTTACAATACCATATACAATAATATTCTACCAATACTTGCAAAAATAGAAGTAAATCAATTGTTGTAGGGTTAAAATAAATACCAAATTGTAAAAATACTCAAATTTGAATCAAATTATTCTATAAACATTGCGCACACACAAGGAAGCTCAAAAGCACAATCAGAACACATCAGTCATGCAGAGTGAAGAAACAATTTCTGAGTCTGCTGGTTCTGATGCTCCTCAGCCTCCTGCCTGATAGAAGGGTTGGAACAGTCCATGTCTGGGTGGGTGTGGTCTTTGATGATATTCAGGCCCCTCCCCCTGCATCTTCCAATGTAGAGGTCTGTGGTAGAAGGCGGTCCTTTGAGCGTCTTTGACCACTCTGCAGAGCTTTCCACTCAGCAATGCAGCTGCTGTGGCACATGGTGATGCTGGTGCAGAGGACTCTCTCCAATGCGGCAGAAGCTCTTCAGGGATAAGCTTCCAAGTTCAGCCTGTCACAGCTTCTTGAGGAAGTAGAAGTGCTGGTGGAGCTTCCTGACCAGCTGGGAAGTGTTGGTGCTCCAGGTGAGGTCCTCAGTGATGAGCACTCCCGAGTATTTGTAGCTGGAGACGAGCTCCACTGGTGCTCCTTCCATGTGCAGGGATCGGGCGGGGCACTTGTCCCTCCAGAAATCAACCACCTCCTCTTTGGTTTTTCCACATTGATGCTGAGGTTGTTCTTTCTGCACCAACATTTCTACTTCCTCTCTATACTCAGACTCATCATTGTTCGTGATACATCCTACTACTGCTGTGTCATCTGCAAACTTGACTTTATGACAGCTGGGGTGTCTCGGAAGCAGTCATGTCAGCAGAGAGAACAGGAGGGGGCTCAGGACACAGCCCTGGGGTGTGCATGTGCTGAGGGTGATGGAAGAGGAGATGGTGGTATTAGTCAGGACAGGTCTGGCCCTGGGCTGCATAGCACCCTAAATGAAATGCAAATTTTTTGAAAGGCGGAATCCAGCATGTTCTCAATCAACCAGGTTTCATTTGGACAAAGAACTGCACAATCGTGTTTGGCATTTGTTTTTTCACGATGAAGAATATTTACATAACCCAAGGGAAGAAAAAAACAAAAATATAAAATGACCCTCTCAGCCTCCGTGGGTGGTTTCTCCTCCAAGCTCAGGTCCTCTATCAGAGGTCTGGGAGCTGGAGGGTCCTGCAGTATCTCAGCTGTTCCTGTTCTTTTCTGGACTGAGATGTCTGAGGTTTTTCCAGGGATCTGCTGTAGCCACTCCTCCAGTTTGGAGGTTACAGCCCCGAGTGGTCCAACTACCACAGGCACCACTGTCACTTTCACCTTCCAAGCTTTCTCCAGTTCCTCTCTGAGTCTCTGGTATTTCTCCAGTTTCTCATGTTCCTTCCTCTTGATGTTACCATCACTTGGTACTGCCACATCCACCACAACGGCTTTCCTCTGTTCTTTATCCACCACCACAATGTCTGGTTGGTTCTCCATCACCATCCTAGACGTCAGTATATTAGGAGTGTCACAAAACTCACGGTTCAGATTATGTCACAATTTTAGGGTGACGGTTAGGATCATTGTTTGAATCAGTAAGAAGGAAAAAAAACAGAAAAATATAGTTAAAAGCCTAAAATTATTATTTTGAAAAGTCTCAAAGCATATATTTTATAAAATATTAAAAGTGCTTCAAAGCATAAATATACACTCACACACATATATTACATCAGAACATTGAGCCCATTGAGGCCTATTTATAAAAACAAAATATCTTTGAACACAAACGTGACTTTTCTGATGACATTTACATGTACTGAGACCAAATCTACAAAACAAGGAGAAAGAAGAATGCTTGAAAATAGTTACCTTCAGACACAACACTTTGTCATTTTCCATGAATTTTTAATATTACAGTCTCTAAGGCTTGCACATGAAATCTGGCTATTTTTATCCGACCAAGGTAAGTAGGGACTAGAATTAGGAATCAATTTCCTCTGTTTCGGTCACATAATTTGGACGCTATTGGAAATATTATAATTCACTCGTGAATTTATTGACGGTCCCAAAAAGATGCTGCTGGACATCCGGGCTGGATGTCTGTCGAACATCCAACCTAAAACTAACTTCCCCGTAGTGGCTACCCATCTGCTAGCTTAAAACCTGGGAGAATCCTTCAGCACCGACAGACGGAGCCACGTTTTACCCCCTAAACGCAGCTTTCTGAACGCAGACATCCACAGATGTTAAACAACATCCATCATACCGAGGAAAAACGCCCGCTGAGGCTAACAGCGTACTCACCGTTGATGCTAACAGACACAGCAGGCCCGGTCTTCGGGCTTTGACCGCTCAGCGACTCGCGGCACAGGAACGGCTTCTTGGTGTCCAACAAGACCTTTTCCCCCTTTACAACCACGCCGGGGACCAGCGCTTTCAGCGGCCCCGCCACCGTGAAGGCTGTCGCCTGCATGTACGGGGAGAAAGCCCCTGAGCGGGCAGCCAGCGACATCATCTTCAAACACGGCCACAAAAAACGACCTTGTGTGTCTAGTCTACGTACCGCACGCAGGAACTTTACGTAAGGACGTAATGACGTAACATCCATTATACAACCAATAGACCAATGAGGTTAAGCCAATGATGTTTTTTTCATAAACTTTATTGAACATTCCGTCAATTTACAAATGTTCACATTCACATCAACATAAAACATTAACAAAAGCAGGGAGTTAAAATGTATGTGTAAATTAAAAAAATGCAGTTCTTTTAAAAGATTAAATGTTCTTGAAGCCTTCAGATTTTCACATGTTCTATTGTTTTATAAAATGGCTTAAGGTCCAGATAAAATACATTCAAATATAGTTGTGAATTTTACCATTTACATTTGTGAATATGAAATTTCCCAAAAATAATAAACAATTGAATAACAAATATTAAATTATTGGATAAATCGCTAGATTCGGCATGCAGGCTTCTTACTTTTTTTGTCATATTTTTTTATTGTCAAAATGTAGCACATGCAAAAAATCATGCAAGACACTCCAAGTAATGAGTGAATTCTGAGAATGACAAAATAACGAATTTGAACTTGCCAGGGGGTAACAAAAAACAGTAAAAAAAATAATGGAAAAATAAAACAATTTCTTTGTGAAAAACATAAAACACTGATATTTTGTTAGCATACTTAGATTTATGAATGTAATATTTAGCCATAATTATCAATAAATTAATCAAATATATTTTTTCAGAATTAACCTTTTCTTGGAAAAAAAAAAACAGAAAACAAAAACATGTTTTTAAAACAACTTATAATTTGAACATAGCTGTGTAGCTATAAAGCATGTAAAGTCTTTCCAAAATGTGCACGTGAACGTAGAATACCAGAAACATGGGGCACAGTTTCAGATGATGCACGGCAAAAAAGAAAAAAAAACAGTTAAAATCTGTATCTTTTTCAAACTTTGTAAAAAAGTGCTTTGGGGGGTAACATTTATGAATAATTGTGATGGAGATTTCCTTGATCTTATTAGAGACCAAATATTTAAGGGACATTGTCCATACTTCATCCCATTGTATCGTATGACCAAATTTAGGAGATAACGTGGGTTCAGTTATAATCTCGTTTACAAACAGTGAGCGAATGTTTTGGGGATTTTTACCTTTAGAAAAACTAATTTTTCTACAATACGCATCTGTTAGTTTGGGTGGAGAACATGGCAACTTAAGAGTGGAAGTACAACAAAGCAATTTGACACCACCAGGGATACATCCTATGACCAGACAGATCATACGTGGAAAGAAACTCGTTATATGTCATTACATTTCCATGTGGAGTTCAGGCTTTTTACTGTTGTCCAAGATGCGTAAAGAGTGACGCCATATTGGACTTGTATAAAAACAATGAGACATGGTTTAGCAGACACAGTAAAATGACCATAAAATACTTAATTTTGGTCCAATTTTAAAGAGGAAAAGCTCTGATCATCAGAAAAATAATTCCCAGGTCGTGGTAATAATGTTTCTGTACAAAGTGCAACAAGCGTAATTTCTAACTTTTTTATAAATAAATAGGTTATTATCATTGACGTGAAAAACACAGCCCTTAACATCCGGTTTGATTGAAATGTCCTACCAGGTTGTATTGTTTCCTCTCATAGATTAAATGTCAGTATTACTCCTGCATAATGATCCACAGCTGATTCCCCAAAATCCTCTGGATGATATTAAACCAGTCGTGGATTATTTCACTACAACCCGGTCATAGTTAGATGAAGGTTACAGGAACTTCACTGAATGCTGCTGGTTAGATTCAGATTTTCTTCTTCTAATTGATGCTAATGCTAACACTAGCTTTCCACGACGTGGATCAGCAGAAGATATTTTCTGTCCAGTTAAAGTTGATTATTTCTGAGTTCACAGTATCATTAAAAACAGAGATAAAGTCAGACAATTTCAACGTGTCTGACAATAAAGAAAAACTAATAACTGTTGTGTTATTTTCTGATGTAGCTCCTCTTTGCTGTTGTTCATAACCGTGTCTGATCCTGCAGGATAATAAAGATAAACAAGGATCAAAATCATTTGTGACCGTCAAAAATATTTAAGGAAATTATTATTCACACGTAATTTCTAAAATGTACACGGCTAGAGCTGAACTTTTGTCTTGGCCGCTCTTATTTTGAAAACTGAAAATATGTGGCTTCAGCAACACTTAAAATATTTGCTGTGCCACTTTATAAACATTCCTATTTTTACAATTACCCCTTGAAATACCCTGAAAAACAACAAATACATCTGATTACAACAACTAAATGTAGCCTGGGTGCAGTTAAAAGACGCGCGGTCAACACGCAGCAATGAGCATCTTGGCTGATCCTATGAAATGAGGACAACATGAATTTTCATCAGTTTTTGTGCTGATTGCACTTAAAACACATGTGAATAACATCACGCAAAATAGAACCTGTTAGAATAAAATCTGTCAGCGCGGGGGGAACCCTCTCCCCCCGCCTGCTCCTTCCTGCTCCCATCCATCCATCCATCCATTTGCCTGACCGCTTCTTCCCTTTTGGGGTCGCGGGGGTGCTGGAGCCTATCCCGGCCACTGATGGGCGAAGGCGGGGTTCACCCTGGACAGGTCTCCAGTCTGTCTCAGGGCCTCAATCACACACACATCCACTCTCACATTCAC
>NW_023416957.1:34185-46381 GCF_002922805.2 Oryzias melastigma | reverse complement strand
AATGACACTGTTTCCATTAAATCATAATTTTGCGATAAATCACAAACCAACTCACGCGATAAGTCATTAAAAACACGGCGATGAATGAGAACAAGTATTTTTTTTATTTCATTCACTAAAAGGGAGCATGTGGGTGACGTCACGGCTCTGTCTGGAGCGCGCGTGCAGCGCAGCTCGACATGGAAGAGAGAGAAGTCTGTTCAGCGGTTAAAGGAAAAAGCAGCAAATAAGCATCTGGACCTTTTTTTCTGTCTGAAAACACCACAGCATAAATTCAAGTTTCTGTCACGGCGCTCGCGCTCACGAGACTTCATGCTCCAAGCTGCAAAAGTGCGTCTGCAGATGAAGCGATGAGGAAAGGAGGAGGAGATGCTGCGCGATTCTGTATGACCCGCAATTTATAAAGCGCTTTGACGCTCCAGGACGTCTCGGTGCCCGGCTGTGCAGGCTCAGATCAGACACTTCATACCGAGAAGCGCATTTATTTAGGAAAAAGTGTTTCCGTTACGATTTGGCGAAAATGTCTATTTCCTCCTGTAAGCGCAATTTCTTTTTTCGAAAAATGCCAGTTTTTTCGAAACTGTGGTGTTTCCATTTGGATAATTTATTATCCAAATTCCAATTTGCGAAATTTCAGAGTTAATGGAAATGTGACTATTGATTATCTCGTTAAGGAAAAAACGATTTAAAAAAAAGAAAAATAGTGGGACATGCCGCTTTTGGCTTCAGAAATAATGAACATAGTGTGGCGACCCGGGGGTTAGCCCCGCCTTCAGCTCCTAAGACTCATGGGAAGTGGGAAATCTTGGGTGTGTTACATTGCTCACCATATGTGAGGGAGCTGTGAGTAGAAGTGACTTTCATACTGTTTGGCAGTTCATGTGTGTTTAAAATAAATGGGCGCTGATAATGGAAGTGAGAGTACGCAGTTTGCTTCATTGTCATCTCCTGCCTGCGTCTGTATGGCGTCGTGCGATGTATGGGGCCCGGACATCTCTCCTCCCTAGCCCCTCCCCAGCCCCTCCCCAGCCGGTTAAAGAGTGGCTCGCCTTTTGGGTCCCTGCTGGGTCCCTGATCCAATTGACAAACCAGTTGAGGTGTTACAATATAGCTTAAATATATTGTTATTTTTCATCCTTTATGAAGGCAGGTGTGATTGAAAAAAATCGCATCACAATAAAATAAAATTTGCAAGCAGCTCACAGGTGAGTTGTGCTATTTTTAGAAGAGGCCTGCGGGCGACTGATGTGGTGCTCGACTGCAACGTGTTGGTGACCCCTGCGCTAGAGGTAAGAGAGGGAGGTGTAGAGGGGGGGTTGTTGGGGGTAGTGTCGTGGGTGGAGCTGTGGATGTGTTCGTGGACCCTGTGTTGCCCGGGCCGGGTGTCTGGGCCTGCTCTGGCTCGTGGTGATAGGACTCTGCCTGGATGGTGGGCGCCTCCTGGGTCCTCGGGGGTCCTTGCTCCCCCTTTGGCCCACGTCTAGGTGCCCAGTGGCCCAGTTGGCTGCCGTCCAGTGCAGTGGAGTGCACCTGCTCAGTGACCTGGGGGTTTTGCGGTGGTGGGGAGACCTCTGTGACCTCTGAGTGGGTGGTCTCCCTTGCTCAGGCTGCGTGGGTTTGTCACCAGGGGGCGCTCCTAGGTCCAGGTGTTCATCTGGCCCCCCTCCACCCAGCCAGGCTGGGGAAGCTCCTAATGAACACATGTACACTTTTGGCGGCGTGCTTGCATCTCCACCCCCACTTACACGTGTACACTACCTGCACAGCTGCCTGCACTATGAGGCTGAATAAGTTTCAGTCTTCGGGTCTTCAGTGTTGGTGCATCTCTGTTGTGTCTGTGGCATTCCTGCTCTGGCCGACACTGAGCTTGGCGTATCTTTTGGGTTTTGCTTAGTCGTTTAGTTTTTTGGCCTTTTACAGTTTCCCCTCTTGTGAAGTGTTTTTGTTTTCTTGGTCCCACATTATGGTGTTTTTTTTGTTAAAAATTAAATTGTGTATTCCCGAGTCTCAGCATGATTCACCTCTGCACCTGGGTTCCTGTCATTCCACACATCATTGTGGTGTTGTTATGGCATTATTTCAAAGAGAATTTAGGATGATGTCACTGCTGCGTTACTGCGTGCCGCCTAACGAGACAGAAAAGCGTGTAATAACCGTTTTCAGGTGTTAGAAATACACATTCTAACATGTCAGCCATTACTCCCCTTTCCTTTTTTGATACCACGACAGTCGTTGCTTTATATTTGTCCTGTTGCTTCATTCCTACTTTTTTTATATCACATTACCGCCATTTTTGTCCAGTTATTCCGCTCCGGGACCGGATTGTATTCAGACGGAGGAATTTCAGACCAAACCGAAGATCCGTCTGAATCGAAGTCCACCGTGGAAGATGAGTCTAATAAATAATACATTTAATTTCTATTCATTTTTGTGCGGTTGTGTTGTCAGCACATACAACTATGTAAAGAACAAAGCATTTAAAAAGAATAGTTAATTCGTTCAGGTATAGGGCGTGTTTTTGTAGTGCTCCGTTTATTCTTTTAAACAGTGTAGTTGGAGTGAGATTGAAACAGTAAAAAGGTTAAAAAAAGCTTCATAATTGAGTGGAGGATTAAGCTGCACAGAAACAAACTACATTGGTGTTTCTGAGAGATTTCTAAATGGTTACTGATCCTCCAGCCTGCCATCAATTTCCCTGAAAGCTGCGAGTGTGGCGACATGACACCTGAGCTGAGCAATCCATCACAGCAAATCTGTATGATTCCACTTTCTCACTTGCTTTGGAGGAGACCCAGCGAGCAAAAAACAAGTGTCAGCTGCGTAAAACTGTCACGTCTGAGAGGCGTGCGATCACAAGCAGGAGGAGAAAACAATGAAGGTTTTACACAAACACAACATCAGTTTATTGTGCTGAATATGTGAGGAACACAGAGGAGGAGAGGAGCGTCGAGGCTCAGCAGCAGTCAGAGGCCATGGTCAGCATGCTGCTCAGTTTGCAAGTGAAACAGACACAAAAAAGAAACTATTTACACTTTTCATTTTCAAGCAGGGCTGCAAGGGGGTATAGTAGGCAGCACTCACGGTTCACAGTGAGAAGGCGTTGGTTCAAATCCCAGCTGGGCCCTTTCTGTGTGGAGCTTGTATCTTCTCATTGGGCATGAGGAGATCTTCTCCAGCCCTCACAGACCAAAAACAGGCTTTGCAGGTCTCAAGGACTCAAGTATCGGACGGATGATACGTCCAGCGTAAACCTTTTCCCAGTAGTGGGTAGGATCCAGGGAACCCCTGACCCTGAACAGAAGTGTTGACTTTTGTTTTAGGTTTTATACTTGACTGAATAATCCCATAAGCCACCTGCTTACCAAATGTGTTTCATGGCATCTCTGATTTGTATGGAGCCAAATCGGAGCCAGAAATATTTGTACCCAAATAAAACAGTTTGAAAAAAATATTGGTGTTTGGCCAAAAAAATGTAAAATGTCCAAAACTTTTTGCTATTCTAAGTAAACTTAATTATTTTCTGTTTCAAATGTTCTAGTTTTTAGTTTTCAAAACTCAAACTTTCAATTTCAAAACAAATTTTTTTCTCTACACCTGTATTTAACACAATAAGACGGCGCTTTGAACGAGCTAGAACAGGGTTTTGGACGCACGGTTTACACGTGATAAAACTCTGCTTTTCACAGCCGTCTTGGGACAACTTCAGACTATGACAGTACAGACTAAACAGACATTTTCTGACAGTAATTATCACAGTTCTCAGAGTCAGTGAACGCACCAGGACTGAAGTTACCACCCTTATTGATCTTGATTGGTCCTTTGTGTTAGCCCCGCCCCAACGGGCTACACCAGGGCCAAATGTTTTGAAACTGAAACTTTCCAATTCAAAAACGAAAAAAAATAGTTGAAAGTGATAAAAAAAAAAAAAAAGATTTGAAACTGAAAAAAACAATGTTTGAAATTGAAATTTTGAATCTTCATTCCAAAAAAACAGAACATTTGAAACTGAAAATAATTAAGATTATTTTAGAATAGCAAAAAGTTTTGGACATTTTACATTTTTTGGCCAAACACCAATATTTTTTTCAAAATATTTTATTTGGGTTTCAAATATTTATGGCCCCAAAATAGCTCCATAGGTTTGTACTTAAATAAACCTATGGATAAAAATAAAAAAAGAGTAAACAAGAAGAAAAAACAGCCTCCCTCTAAGTTTAAGCTGCACTGGAGTGAAGTCAACATCCCTGACAGGCATACAGTACAGTTCAGAAAAAAGGGGAAAATCCAAGAAGAAATTTATTTCACACATTACAGAGACATGAGAGGGGAAATGCAAAATGTAACATGTCTCCTAAACTAAACCTCTTTAGAGTAAAACACATAAATAGAGGCAAAAACGTCAAGGCAAACAGGACAAAGTTTATCAGTTGGGAGTTTCTTTTCTTTAAATGCTTTAAGCACCCTGACTTTTCCTGATTTACACTCTGAAGACATGCTGTCCACATGTGGACATCAGATTTTGGGCTATATTACCACAGTCGTTACAGTAATTCTTCCTTACTGGAGCTCCGTCAAAAAGAAATAAAAAAGCCACATCAAACAAGAGCTCAGGTCTTAAGACATAAAAAAACACATTTTCTCTGGAACGGAACAAGTCTTCAAAAGAGGGAGCTTTCTGTGCATCTACAGCCCAGAATGTGTTGATAAAGGGACTCCAAGGAAGAAAGTTGTTTTGTTCTGACACAGAAATCTTCATTGTCTCAGTCCGTTCAGTGTGTTTCCATCTCCTCTCTCAGCAGAGGACAGGTGTCTGCCTCTGGTTTTGGTGTCCTCGCTCCTGAACTCCAGTCTGACAGATAAACACCTGCACAGGGACCTGTTTGATCCGGTCTGTGAAAATAATAAAGGATGCTTGCAGCTTTGGAAAGCTCACAGACTGGTTCATTAAAGGGTTGGAGCTTCTGACCGACAGACAAAAGACGAGTGATGAGGGATCAATTCTGCTGGGAGGTGCTTAAGGAAGACTCCAGAGTATGAACACACACAGACATCGTCTTCACCAGGACATTTTATATAAATACCACTGTTACATGGGACGCTGCATGTCAGAACCCCCTTGGAAAGTTTTTGGAGGGAGTTTGGACTGAGGAAACTTCACAGCATCATCTTCCTCCCTGGGCTCAGAAGTGTACTCTTCAGATGTCAAATCTGTCTTGAACCAGCTTCCTTTCCTCTCATTGTGCCGCTCCTGCTTCCACACGCCTTCATACTCCAGCTTGAGCTCCTGGTAGGATCTGGAGAAGGTGTGAAAGATGGAGGTGGCAGGAAATGCCATGATAAGGATCCCACTGAGAATGCTGATGAGCGCCACTATCTGTCCAGGAATGCTGCGGGGCACCATGTCACCATATCCCACTGTGGTCATGGAGATGATGGCCCACCAGTAAGAGGCTGGGATACTGCTGAAGCTATGGTGGGGGTGTGTAGCAGCAAATGGCGCCAGTTCACTCTCAGCCAGGTGGACAAGGGGTGAGAACAGGGTCACGGCAACGCACACAAAGAGCAGCAGCAGGCCAAACTCTCTGATGCTGCGCTGTATGGTCAGCCCTAGCGTCTGCAAACCCAGAGAATGCCGAGCCAGCCTCATAACGTACAGAATCCGCAGAGCTCGCAGGAGGCGCAGAACCAGACTCAGTTTATCCAGGTAGCCTCTGCCAGTCCCCATGAGGACATCCTCCTGAGACTCGTCACCAATATCCACCACCAGCGACACATAGTAAGGCAGGATGGCGATGGCGTCAATGATGTTGAGTGGGCCGCGAGCAAAGGCCAGTTTGCTCGGGGAATTGATGAAGCGCAGCACAAACTCCATGGTAAACCAGGCGACGCAGACAGACTCCACCACAAACATGTTTCGACACTTCAGGGAGCATTCCCCCTGCAAAGGCACAAACGCACACAGTCAACACGTCAGGCAGGAACCTTCCCTCAGATGGCTCAGAGGTGAGGGCGAGAGGAAAGAAGGAAGATGGTCTGAGTCGCACAACACACTTGACACATGAGAGCACTTAATAAAAGTTGCTCAAAAAATAAGTCAAAATGATATTAAAACAAGAAAAAAAAGAATTTATTCTAACATCTGTAAATCCTTTAAATCTCAACCTTTCAGAATTTCTAAAAGGAATATCCCTTTTATTTGATGTTTTATTAAACATATCAACCGTTCATTTGAGCAGATATTATTCTAGCAGTTTCTATTTAGGCTGATGTTATTCACACACATTTTAAGTGCGATGAAGCACAAAAGCTGATAGAAATTCATTTGAGACACCCTTAATACCTTCAGCAAAGACAGACACTGCTGCATGTCTGCATGCATTTGAATTGCTTCCAAGGCTAAATGTAGTAGTTGTTTTGTGGGGTATTTTATGGCACAATTGTAAAAACATGAATAGTTTGGCACAGCAAATATTTCATGTGCATCTATTAAGTCACATATTTTTAACTTTCAAAAAAAAAAGAGCGGCCAAGAAAAAAGTGAAGCACTGGGTGTTCGAATTTAGAAAATTAAGTGCAAATAGTTATTTTACATAATTTGATCATTTTTACTTTTACTTTACTGGACATTGGACACAGTTATGATCAAAATCAAAGAGGAGTGATGTTAGAACCACGGCTGAGCTAACAGCAGCTCACTGACCGCAGGAGAAAACATTACAACAGGAATAAGTTCGACTTTAATGTCGGACACGCTGGAATTGTCTGACTTTAGATCTGTTTACAGGATTATGTGAGAACGGAAATTTGGGAAACTTTTAACTGGTGAGAGAAGATCTTCTACAGCTGCATATATCACATACATTGACTGTATAAGAAGGAACTGGACTGAGCAGCCCCTCCCCACTCGTGTTCCGAATAGGAAGTAGGAATAGTAGTTTCAACATGACCAAAATCCCGTAGACTTCCATTGAGAAACAGGCAGTTATTTAATTTTATTTGTCAGAATATTCATTCTTGCTCTGATACTGTCTTCTTAATACATTCTGTACGATACAAATTTTTTTATAGATATTTTTTTCTTTATTGCAAGTAAGTCAAGTCATAAACTGACCAATCAGATGCCTCAGTAAAAGCATGTGTTGCCCGCTGGCCCCACCTCCAACGTTTGACTGACTCCTTTTCCTGTGCTTGCTTTCAGTGGGAGGGGTGTGGCCTTAAAACAAGCGGACTCCTGATTGGTTGAGAGTACTTCCTCCAAAAACGTGACTTAGACAGACTCGGAATAATCGCTGTTCAGGGGCGGCAATCGGTTCCAATCGGCGGTAGATGAATGAAGAAGTCTGTCGGTGAAGGCTCTGGTCTGATATCGTGAGGGCTGGAGGTAATGCACCATGTTATGGTGGACCTCAATGCTTGCTATGTCCAGTTCTTCCTTATACAATCAATGGTCATACCTAAAGCTATTGGTAGCATTAGCTAAAGTTAGAAGAATAATATCTTTGTCTAACTTTAACTGGGTTGTCAAAGAGAAATAATCCACGACTCGTTTCATAAAATCCATGGGAATTTGGGAAGCAGTGCAGCATTCTGCAGGAGGAATACTGACATTTGTCCTTTCATTTGTGAACAATCTAAGAATTTTGCTATCTTGTCTGATGTCACGTGAAAAAGGTCTATTATCAGTTATTTTTGACCAAATAACCAAAAGATCCCAGAATTTAGTTTTTGGTGGGAATTACCTCATTCTGTAAGTTTAGACTTTCAATCAGAGTTGTTTGAACTGGTGCAAAGCACTTAATGAGATTTGCATTAATGTATTTTTTAAATACTTGTTTGTGTAATCATTTAGCTCAAACATTTTGTTACCATTTGAGTAATATTATTTTTAAATGACACTACTTTTACGTCAGTATTAGTTTTGGACATTCTGCCCACCTAAGTCATATACGGTTACACAAAACAGATCCTTTTATCCACAGCCACAATGTTTGAATGTAACTGAACTTTGGTAACTTTCTCAGTGACAGTTGGGTGGCTACAGCTTGAGGTGGTTATCTAACAGCTCAAGGGTTGGTGGTTGGATTCTCACTTTCCTCAGTTATGGGGGATGTGCTTGATCAAGACACAAAACCTTTGGTTGCCTCCCTCCAGTGGTATTTGATCTCTTAATGACTTTGTAGGTTTGCCCACTTTAAAAAGTTGTCTGGTGTGACTGAGCTCAAAAATACAAGTGCTTAACTGAGTTTTAGCTCAAGTCTTTACATTTTTTCAACTACCATAACCCTTCAATCGTTTACACAATTCATATTATTCCGGCGGTTTCTGAAACACAGAAAAGCAGTGTTTTTCAGTCGATATGCAGTACTTTGAAGTAGTGAAGTGTTAACACAATCAACTTGAATCCACTGATTCTGTGGCAGAGAAAAGTGACTTTCTGCTGTTATGCCGCACTTCATGCAGGTGCACGTGTTGCATATTGGAGTAAAGCATTCCAAACAGCTGGTGAAGAACTGTTTCTTTCAGCTGAGGAACATTTCTAAACTCAGGAACCTGGTGTCATGTAAGGATCTAGAAGTTCTTATACATGCTTTTGTGTCTACGCGGCTAGACTACTGCAACAGTCTGTTTTCCTGTTTAAGTAAGAAGGAGCTGTCTCGTCTGCAGTTAATTCAAAACTCTGCTGCGAGGATCTTGACCCGCACTAAGAGAAGAGCTCACATCTCTCCCATCCTCAAAGCTCTTCATTGGCTCCCGGTTGCATACCGGATCCAATTCAAAATTTTAGTGCTGACTTTTAGAGCCCTCCATGGCCAAGCTCCTGTATATGTCTGTGATTTGATCACTCCCTACAGACCGTCTCGTGTGTTCAGGTCTGTAGATCAGAACTTGTTGATGGTCCCTCGCACACGCTTTCGGACCAGAGGAGACAGGTCTTTCCAGGCTGTTGCCCCTAGACTCTGGAATGAGCTCCCTCTCTCCCTCCGTTCCCTGGACTCTGTTCACTCTTTTAAAAGCCAACTTAAAACCTTGTATTTTGCTCAGCATTTTAACTGAGTCTGTTTTTAATTGGGCTTGAAATGATTGTTTTATGTGGTACTTGCTCCTGTCTTTTATGTTTCTGAGCTTGTGAGGTTTTGTCTTTTAGGTTTTTAATTGGCAAAGCTTTGTCTTTTATGTTTTATTATCGTTTGAAGTATTTGTTTTTATGCTTTTAACTTGTGAAGCACCTCGTGACTTTTGTCTGTGAAAGGTGCAATATAAATAAAACCTACTTACTTAAAGCCCATATGAAAAGTGGCTTTTCTCCAGGTCAGAATCAACTGATTCACGCTGATTGCATAGAGTTACAATTTTTCAAAGGAGTGTGTGTTACTTAGCCAGAAACATCTCTAGTGTTAAAGGGTTAACTGAGGCCTGTAAAGTCTCAGGTATGAGTCTTGGTTGTGTAACACACATGCTTCCAAGAGCAGCAAAAAGCAGAAACCTCTGGTTTTATTAAAATAAAATCCCTTGGTAATCGTAATTTAGCAAACCAGACTTACATATTAGCTGCTAATATTACAGCTCAAAATCTTTAGTCTGTTTTTAACAGTTTAAACAAAACTGTGAATGGAGGAGATGGAACGTTGAGGGAATAATGAAGGGGTAGTGATGGTGATGGGATGATGGTGGAATGGTGACTGGATAGGAATAAGATGGTGATGGCATCTGGAGGAATGTGATGAGATGATGATCTAATGCCGATCGGATGATTTTGGAATGTGATGGGATAATGATGGAATGATGATGGGAGAGTGATGAGGACATGTTTAAAGAGGTAAAACAAGCTTTATACAGACCCTGTTTTCCTCATCTCTGAGGTCAGGCATAGTGCTGATGCACAGGCTAATCACAGTGACCAGCACCATGATGATTGACAGGCAGGCGAACATCTTCCCTGCCAAGCCAGAGTGAGGGTTTTCCATCACTTCTCGCAGGATGAAGATCAGTCTGCGATAGCCTTTTTCCGTTTGCACGCTGTTGCTTTTTGTCAGCATCATCCTCTTCTTCCTCCACTCTTCCTTTTTGCGCTCTCGCTCTTCCACCTCCTCTACACGAGAGAGCATACGGCGCCGACAGCAGCGCTCCATGAGACCCGGGTCCACTCCCCAGTAGTCCAGCTCATCATGTAGAGAAACTGCACAAAGCTCTCTGAGGAGGCGCAGTTTTCCTGCAGCCAGGAAGTTAAGGATGACTCTGAAGGCGGTGGGATTGCGGTCAAAGAAGTATTCCTGGCACGTCTCATCATAATCATCGCAGAGTCGAGCAATCTCTTCTGGGGTGTTACAGAAGCGCAGACGACCCAGCCGACTCTGGGGGAACTGCTCCAGGGTGCTCCAGGGGAAGGCATAGCGGTTCCCACCCACGTTGATGAGCACCTGCAGTGCATTGTCAATCACATATGTGGCGTGGGGATCCCGGAGCAGCTGGACACGCTGGAAGTAGACTCCCTTTAGGGTCTCAGTCTCTGGGATCTCTGTGAAGAAGCGGTCTAAGCTGCTGTCGTCAGTGCTGATGGAATAAGTGCTGAAGTCATGGTTGGCATTGCTAATGATGGGCATGCTGGCAGACAGACCTCAGACAGGAAGGAGAAAGATGATGGCGACTGGAGTTCACCAGGAGCCTCTGCTGAGAAGAAGGGACAACAGAAAAACAAATGATTCAGATTTAAATAACATTGATAAGGACAATAAGAGATAATTTTTTAGATGTCTAGAAACAGAGTTTAAAATGGAGGAAACATCAGATGACCTGTTGTGTTATCAGGGACATGATTGATTGGCAAGATGGCTGCTGCTGTTCCTGCAGTGTCTTCCAACACTGACATGACTGAAACAATTAACGCTGACATACAGATCACTTCTCTCAAGAGAGACATCCAGAAAGTGCCAACGGCGCCACCTGGAGGCTGAAAATATATTACAGCCGTGGAGTTTAGGAACATCATAGTGAATCAATGGTGAACGAGTAAGGGGTTCTAACTAAACACCACTTGGCGGGCCAAAAAATAACCTTTGGTGAGTCAAATTAGTCCGTGGGGGCCACTTTAAAGCGAATTTCAGTTACTTACCGGGTGGTTTTTCTTCTGTTGTTCAAGGTTTTTCATTCACAAATAGAAGAAAAAACTCAAGGAGACAGGGGAAAGCAGGCAGTTTTCCCCCATCAGAACCTATTCCATCCTGTGTCCTGAGGGCTCATTCCCTCCCAGTCTTCACCTTGGAAGCAACAGTTCTGTTTTATATTGACATTTTCTTTGTTACCAATCAATCAATCAATCAATCAACCAATCAATTAATCAATCAAGATACTTTATTAATCCCACGGGGGGAAATTCATTGTTTTTCAGTACAACCAAGAACAAGACAGAGAGAGAGAGAGGTACACAGACAGTTCAAGGTTTACTGTGGAAGCGTCTACTGAGCGGCGCCCCTTATTAACGTGGGAGTAGAAGGTCATTCGGGCATGGGTGGCAAAAAAAAGGTCATATCTCAACACTGCGTACAATGTTTAGATACAAGCAAAAAAATACACCATAACACAGAAGCACAATACATTAGAGGACACAATACTTGAGGTTTGGTGCTCAGGGGAGGGGCACCTTTGCAATGGGCTATATGAACGACCTACTTCCGCATTCAGCCTTTGAATGCTCAGTCACTTCCGGTAGAGCCGTGGGCTATTGTTTATGTGGAAATAGTGGAGTATTTGGACTTTAAAAGATGTCTTTTGGAGCTAACAAGAGTTACTATAAATTATGTTAGGTGGATTATTTGTTTTTCTAGCAAAATACCCCAACAACAAAAAAATGCAAAAAGATTTTAAATTGTATTTGTCATCCTACCTAGCAAACTCGAAGGTAACTTGCTAATGTTTTTAGCGCATGTTTACGTGTGACCAGCTCTAAAACTGAAGGACATTCATGTTGGCGACACGTTATAGGTGCATTCAAGATGCAGATCGCTGCTTTGTTTCATGCATTTAATATAAATCCAAAGCTAAACGTTGCAGTATTTAACACTAGAATTCCTAAGCCTGCGCAAATTTGTGCAGGGAAGAGTTCCCCCCCTTTTGTCCGAGAGCCCATTGTTGTGTCATGGTGGGTCACTGATGAGCCATTAACTTGCCCATGTATATGTTAATGCAGCATGTAGTACCT
>NW_023416957.1:17186-27594 GCF_002922805.2 Oryzias melastigma | reverse complement strand
TGTTATAACTAACAAAATTAAGCACATTCATGTTCAGTCAAAGTAAATTACAGCTTTTTCAGTACCTTTCTTATCAGCCTCACACATTATTAAGTTAGCATCACCAAGAACATTTGTCAAGAAAATAATTGAACATAACACAGGCGGAACATATGCCTCATTTAGAACTTCCACACAGCCAGTTGGTTCAAAAGTAACCAACTCCCGTTTGAAAAAGGGCAGAGATATGTGACGAACTATCTCTGGGGTTAGCAGAGGGCCATAAGCCCATGCAGTCTCCTTGCTGAGGGTTAGACTGCTTATTGAGTGCATTGCACCCTGGAGTCATGACATTGTCCGAAATCAAAGTTTTAACAAGAAAACTCTAAACCAGAAAAAAATAAAATAAAATAAAATAGTAATTAAAATAATAGAATAGATAGGCTGACCAATTATACTTAACACACTGAAAAATCTCAGTTTTCATTTATATCATTCTTCTTTTATACCACTTTTGTTTTTCTACTATGGGTTAAAGCGTTTATTTTATTTTATTTGTTTATTTTTGTGAATGGTACCTTCTACTGTCCTCTCCTAAAGAGGGTGATGATGTCAGTTATCGGGGGTGTTTCCTCTCCTCTGCGTGCCCCCCTCGCTTGCTTCCACCTGTCCTCCTTCGCTTCCTTCTCCAGCTGCTCCCGATCCTCCGTTCGGACCTGGATACCTAGTTCCTGTAGTTTGCCAGCTGCCTCCATGAGCGTTGAGTAAGTCTTCTCCCCTGTCGTCAGCTGGATCTTCAGTTGGGCGGGATACGGGCATTTTGCGCTGATTCCGTTTGCTCTCAGTTGTTTGATCACGTGCCTGACGGGGGTTCTCCTTTTCTGTAGCTCAGGAGAGTAGTCGTGGTCGAAGTAGATTGGTTTATCCTCAAACATATTTTTTATCTGACCCCAAGCTAGTCGGATCACACTTTCTTTAACTGTAAAGTCCAGAAAGTTCACAATTATGGATCGCGGCGGTGCAGCGATATCGCTGGGCTTGGCCACCGGCGCCCTGTGCGCTCTCTGAGTCTGCAGCTCCATGGTTGGTTTATTTAAGACCTTACGTATCAGGTCCTGCACGAAGCCCCTCATATCGCGTCCCTCTCTACCCTCTGGGACCTGATAGATGCTCAGATTGTTGCGTCGTAGCCGGTTCTGTAAGTCCTCGCAGCGGGATGTGAGATCCAGCTCTCGGTGCAGCAGGTACCGCAGTGTGCGTTCGTGTCTCATCCCTCGGTCTTCGGCCTCGCTGATCCTCTTTTCAGCTTCATTCAGTCTTTTCTCATGTCCAAGCATTTTCGACTTTAGTTCTTCTACCGAATGTCCCAGTCGTTCTAGTGAAGATTTGGTTTCACTGTGGCCTTCTTGATTTTCCTTTCTCACATTTTTCAACTCGGCTAGAAGCTCTGCCATCTCAACACGTAGCATATCCGCTGCTCCGCTAGCTTTAGCCGGACTTTGCGGTCTTCTTCCTTCTTCTTCTGTAGCTACTGGTTTACCATTTTCCCGCCTGGTTTTAACATTTTTACTTGTCCCACTCATATTTTGTTTTACTTGATTTGAAGTACTGAAATTGCACGAGATTATCCCTTTTTTTAAAGATTTTGGACAGGAGCCTAGAGTTTAAGCTGTGCTCAGGAGCATGGCGTCACCGGAAGTGCCTGCATTGTACAGTTTTGAGGTAAAAATCAAATTTAAAAGTAAAAACAAATTTTTAATGTGGACTATTCCTGAGCGGGATTCGAACCCATGACCTGCTGAATGTGAGTCCACAGCCATAACCACTTGACCGTCTAGTGGCGGAATCTGGAATGCATGTCAAACTTAAATATAAACATGATATTCTGGATTGCGAAATCAGGAAGTCATTGTTGATGGTTTAAAAGCATCAAAAATGTATCACCCCCCTCCTCCCCCATGTCACCAGTTTGTCATTTATTGTATTTGTCCGTGTTAAAAATACTTCTTTCACCTGCAAATTTAAACCTTACAATCTGCATTGCGAAATTAGGAAGTCATCGTTGATGGTTTAAGGCGGGGGTCGGCAACCTGCGGCTCCGGAGCCGCATGCGGCTCTTCAAGCACTTCCTTGCGGCTCAGTGGCGCTTTTTCAAAAATGTTTTGATAATAATTTTAATTTGTTGGCAGGAAATATATTGTAGCGATTTAGGTGGGAGCATAATCACAGAGTACTGGCAGATTAAATCCAGACATCACTTGTGTCCCATACATTGTATGATTCCTCGTGATAGCACTAAGAAGCGCACACGCAGGCCATGGAGTCCGGTTGGTGTCAACATTTTGACTAACATTTATTTAACAGCTCCGAACCACAGAACAGCCGACACTGTGAGGAGGGTCACTCATACACACACCACTCTCACTCATGGTGCCGGTAAAACACTCAAGTCCCATAATGCAACACAAGAACAGACACTAACTCCACCCACTAACAAGGAACTATTTCTAAATTAACAGTCAGGCTGCCACAATATTTTTGTTTTAATACGATTTCTGTAGGAGGACAAACATGACACAAACATCCTTTACGTTTTCCAGTTGTTGTGAGATGAGTGTAGATGCTTCCACGCCGTCTGAGTCAGCGCACAGCAGAATTCCTGCCCGTGCGTCTGGAGCGCACGTGAGCGCACGTTGCTACGCGGGTTTTGAAGTCGGGTCACGAGCTCCACGTACAAATCGGCACGCATTGCGCGCGCTGAATCTTCAATCCGGTTCAAGATTTCCACGCACAGTCGCGGCAGCTGAGAGCTGTAACTGTGCGTGGAAATCTTGAACCGGATTGAAGATTCAGCGCGGGAGCTGCTTGTGGGCGGAGTCTGCTTCAAAGCACAGAAGTACCAAACGTGATCACGAAGGAGAAATGAATCATTACGGTTTGTGTCCGGTCAGGTTAATATGACTCCAAGATGAGATGAGCGCTAATGAACAGTAGAAGAAGAATAGAAGAAGAATCTCCTCCCCGCCACTGCGTGCGTGACCGCGCTGCTCCGGTGTGGATACCACCTGCTGAGCGCGGCGATGTGCAGGTCTCACACACCGGCCGCGTGCGGTGCGTGGCGGGGAGGAGATTCTCCTTCTATTGTATTTTTACTGTTCATTAGCGCTCATCTGCATCTACAACAGGGAGAACCGAAAGTAAAAGTGTTGAAAATCCCCCAAATCTTTCTGAAGACTTTTGTTTTCACAACTCTGTCCTTTTAAATGTCTGACTATAAGACTCACGCGCGCTCCAGACTTGGAGGGCAGGAATTTAGGTGTGCACGCGCTTATATTGACTCTTCATTGAAAGTGTTGATTGACGCGGCCAGTGTGGAAGCACCTTAAAGGTGCACGTTACATTTTTGTGTTTTTTTTCAAATCCTCTAAATAAAAATGACATCAAAAATCGTATTTCTTTATTGCATTTCTTTAATTTCATCAAAGCAATGAAACAAACTGTAATTCATTCATATTGTAGTGATGGTCTCAGACACGCGCTGGGCTTGCTGTCGGTCTGGCAGCGCAAGGAATTGTGGGTTACCCGTTCTTTTGCCTGTCTGACTGGAATTGGATTTAAGTTTGGGTTTTCGTCAACGTGTTTTGTTGTCTGACTGTTGAACATTTGTTAAACATTTATGATTTTGTCCTGTTATGTTTGAATTCTTCCTGCACCTGGAGTGAGAATGAGGGAGAGACTGATCAGAACCCCCTCTCGTTATGTCATTGAGGGATGTCAAAATAAAAGCTCAGATGTTCATTATGAGGTTATTCAGCTTTTGTCAGATAGTTTGACGCTGCAATGTCTCACCAACTTGTCATGAGGCCAAAAATTTAGCTTATATGACACGAGGACACGCAGCAGGAGAAATAATCGTTTATTCGACACATTCTCCATGTGTTACTTTCAGGGTACGACTTTTATAAGTCGTTTCAATTTATGCGGCTCCAGACACATTTGGTTTTTATTGTATTGGTCCAAAGTGGCTCTTTCAACACTTTGGGTTGCCGACCCCTGGTTTAAGGTGATCACCACAACACTGCTTTGAGAAGGGGAGGGGGGCATTGCAGCAGAAGCTGAAAGTTCCAGGGATTCTAGTGTTAATGAAGTCCTGTTAGCTATCACGCAACCAGAGCGCAGAGCACTGCTGCAGCTGCAGTCGTGATCGCTAACAATTTAGAGCATAAACACGAACCAGAACCGGAATCCTAACCTTAAAATTTCCTCCGGGTCCGTGCAGCCAAGAAAACAACTTCAGAACTGACTGTAGTATTTAAAAAATTACATGTGAATACCGTTGTCACTTTTGATTTGGGCTAATGCTAGTTGGCATGAAAGACACGTCTGATTATCACTGTCTTTATCTTTATGACCCGTTAGTTGTGTTTCAGTTACTCCACAGCCGAGTGTTTCTAAACTTGTGTAAATGTAATTTTCAGTGTCAGGTAGAATCAGTCTGAGACGTGATTCATTTCCTACGTCTCAACAGAGGCGAGGTTACCGTTAGCACACTGCTATCGCTCCATGAAGAAGGCAGAAGCTCCTCATCATCAGCTGAGAGTACGATCAGTAATCCCAAAGTCACTTCAAAGTAGGTTTACACATAAAAGGTTCTGTTGAACAGGCTTTAATGTTCTAACAGAGCTACGTATCATCCCAAGAAGTCACATGATCGTACAGTACATGATAGCGTTTCGTGAGCGTGGGGTGTTTGATGTTTCAGAAAGGAAAACTGCCTTTTTGGATGTCATTGTGTGTACACATAATCATAAACTATCATACAATGAAATAAATAACGAAAATAAACCAGTACCAGGGAAAGTACACAGAGATTTGTCAAGTCATATAGTTAGGCGGTCTTAAGCGGTCTTATTTGAAACCGGGTAACCAAGAGTGGCAGACTGCTTCTGATCCACTTGTGAAAGTCTGACACCAAGAGTCTCTACTTCCTGAAGTAACTTCCCAAAGAGATCAGACAGCTCGCCTCTCGCCGTCTTCAGCTCACTTCTAGCGAGCATTACCTCGCTTCTCATGAGCTTCACCTCCGAGACCGCCTGATAGATGAGATATCCTCCGATCCCAATTGCTAGGAATCCAAAAATCAGGAACACGAGTAGATACACATCCTCAACATCTTCCACAGACAGCTGGGCCAGACGCATCAGCCTCCACTTGCCCCATGGATCGTTGGTGTATCCAGCCGCATGGGTTCCGTCTGGGAAGGAGGGGTCCACTTTCCCATTCCTTAGCGTGGAGTAAATTTTGTCGCTCACATTTTTCTGTTCTGTTTTTATTTACACATTATTTGGGAGAGAGACTTTCAGTGCACAATATTTAACTTTTATGGGATTTTTACTGTTGTTTTAAAAGCTTTGTCGTACTTGGTAACCGTACAGACAGGGGTGAAAGTAGATTTTTCGTTATACCGGTACTATGACCCTAAGCTGAGCAATCACATTACTGATGAGAAGTTTATGAATAATTTAATCTTGTTCTTGTCCTGTTACACCTCTGTGTAGCAAACACAATAATGCTCAGATGTCTGTGAACAAATTGAATGTTATCTAACAAAAAATCAAACGGACCCCATTGCACGCACATGTACATTGAACTCGTTTATGGACAACACATTCTCATTCCCATGTCGTCACACACCGACGCCTGGTTCAGGATCCCTCCATGTCACCCCCGAACCACTGGGTGTCCCCAATTTGTCATCCCCCGACGTGCCCGCTGATAATCAAGAGTCCACAATCCTCCGGTCGCGGTACCAAACCTAGCACCAAATGTGAACCAGAACCGGGTTAGAGTACCGGTGCACTCTTCGTCCTGGCACTGGACCGGTTCCGGCTCACGAACCAGAGATTTGGGCCCTGTGAGGTAAAGGGAATAGCTGGCACGTCAAAAAACGATGAGCCAGGGACACTCGAAACATCAAAACATGACGCAGAGGGGTCCCAAACGTCAACATGAGCCCTGATTTTAAAAAATATTTTTAAAAAGCTCATTTGTAAGACGTAAGATAACCTTCAACAAAAAACCTATTCATAAAGACACAGTTGTGCACAAATTAATACTTTGTGTACAACTTTACACAAAAATATGAATACAACCTTTAGTTTATGTTTAAAAAGTCTGTTTTGAATATGACTCTTGATTGTCTTGCCTTAAATACGAATGTCCTCCTGTTAACAAACTGTCAAAAACACGTCACAGGGTCAGACTTATTGAGTTCCAAAACATCGAAAATGAGTGCATATTTAGGCTATTTATGATAGAATTTAACTTTTACAATGTAATTGATCCCAATTATCTCGATACCAGAGCTCTGCTGAATAAAACAAAATATTCGCACTGATCTCGCTGCCAGGTGGGAACAGCTGATCGGGAAAACAACGCACCGGATGGTAGCAGTATTAGGTGTAAGAAAGTCCGCGTTCGTCAAAAGAAAGAGATGCTACACAAAAGAATGATGAAAGAAAAGAACAAAAACGCCTGAGCAGGCAGAGGAGATCCTCGACTCTCTGCTGCTGTCTGCGGGGAGGCGGCAGCATGGGAGTGGGAGAGATCCCCCACACTCACTCCAGCCTCTTGACCTGTCCAGATGTTCCTCGTCTAAGCCCAACAGTAACCAGGAAAAGCTCCGTCAGCCCTGTGACCCCGAGAGGGATAACAGGAAAAAGGTTGGACAATAACAGCTAAGCTAACTGGAAGCTAAAGTAGGCTAACTGACAGCTGACATAGTACAAAAAAATTAAGAAAGAAAAATAAAAAAAGTAAAGAAAGTTGGTATTCTGACCACAATGATTTTTTTGGGCCACACCAGTCGGCTGTTACTTAGCCAGCTTTAGCTCTGAGTTAGCTTAGGTGTATTAGTTTCATTATCAGCCTCTTTTGACAGGCAATGAGCTTTTTTCTTTTACACCTCATGAGTGGAGTCGCGTGTCTGCTACTCTTTTTTGGGCCGTTTTCTCCACTTTTGGATCTGAAACTATGCCCTGGTGCATTTTTTACACAATCAGCTGCTGTCGCCTCACAACCACAAAACTCAGCCTGAGGTCACGGTATTTTGATCAGTTTTATTCAACTTTCTACACAGATATGGCTATCAAGATAATTTCCCCACTATGGCAGGGCCTAAAATTCACTTCATTACATGGGGGGTGGGGGGAGTCCATCTTTACTTGCTTCTCATGGGGAGATTTCTGCACTTTGGAGAGAATATTACTTGTGAACTTGGCTACAAATCTTGTTGCCAAACACGACTGCAAAGACACTCTCTGGAGTTTCGCTTGTGCATGTAAACATGTCATGATGACAATAAAGCCTATTCTGATTCTGATCAGTGTTCATCTCTTCTCTCATCCATGCATCGTTTTTTTAGCCGGACTGCGGTACCGTCATTCTTATTAAAGAGTCATTTATAAAAACAAATAAACTCAAAGAAAAAAGTTTTTTGAGATCTTTCATGTTCCAAACTACTCAGAGTTCAACCAGGGCCCGTTTGGATGAGCTGATGCCGTGGCGAGGTTAAATGCTTTTAGATCAGAACTTCCACGGCACACCTGACCATCTCCAACGACACTCTAGGGTGCTGCGGCACACTGGTTGAAAAACACTGAACTAGACAATGCTAGGAAACTGGAGTGGACTTGGACCAAAAGCACCAGAGGGAATGCACACTGCACACGGTCGCCACAAAAACAGAATCCAACGACAGAAGAAGTCCTCTCTGAGAAATATGAGTCAGATTCTTCTGCACGTCATTCTGCTCCTTCCTGCCAGCAGCTGCGACTTTACACAATAAATGACTGTTTCAAAGAAGATGCTTTCATTTTTCTCTTGTGAATAAATAAGAATATTTGGGATTGGGATTATTCAGACAAACTGACAGAAGTTAAATAGAAATGACCAAATGAGGACAAGAATCTTCTCATCAGAGCAGGACATCTGTTCAGTCTCAGGATGGTCAACCTGTAGTACATAGACAAAGGTAAAGTCACAGCTGCTCATTTCTTACAGTATTTTCAAACATGTTTTGGATAAATCATCAAAAATTCCCCCATAATTCATGAACGTGCTCTGCCCGTTTTCTCCAGCAGGACACTTGTGGTGTTCCTCACAGCAGGTCCAGACATCCACAACATAGATCTCATCATTGTTCACCAGTAAAAAAGTAACTACTGAAAGCACTACTGAAGTCCACAGCAACAGTTTGACCTGAACGGATTTATGGTCAAAAACATGTACACAGTCTTCACTTCACAAACTGGGATGTCTTAATGTGATGTTTGCACCAAACAACGAGGGACAAGCATTTAACCAGGGCTGGGCAATAAATCGATCTTATTGATTAAATCAGATTTGTTATTCAAGGATATTTAATTTAGGTAAATAGGATATTTTTCACCAGCGCTCAGCTTTCTTGGGCTTCAGTTGTTGAGAGTAAAGTCAGGACGAACAGACCTGAAAACAGCAGCTAGCAAAGAGGAGCTGGCTTCCAAAACTCCCGTTCTCTGGAACTGGTTCAGTTTGTGACCAGTATTGTTTAAGGCCAAACATTTTATGTTGCCATGTGGATTAGGGAATATTTTAGTTTAAATGAAGTACATAGCAGACGAAATGATGACTGTAAAGTACCTAAAGTAAAAAGTCCACTTAAACAAATGACTGTGTCCTTTGCTGGGGTCAAAATGGAACTCCTTGATGAATGACCTGAAAAAGTGTTTAGGAATTGTTTGTTCTATGTTCAAATGTAAAAACAAAATGATTGATTTCTTTTCAGCATGATGTCAATATTGTGTTCCAGATTGTATTATTGATATTATTATGGATATTCATCTTTTTGTATCACATGAAATAATAAGAATGGGGAGGGATTTATAAGACTTGGTCTTTATCCTATGTATCCTTTTGTATGTATTGTACTTTCTAACTGGAAAACAAAAAGATTTGGAGCATCAACACACACGCTACAAAAAAATGTTTGAAGGCTGTAGCAGTATGACAAATTTGTTCCAGCACCTGAAGCAGAAGAGCTCTGCTGAGTGTGGGAAGTGCTTTCCTCCATGACATCCTCAAGCTAGCAGCTCATATGAGAGGCTCAAAACTCACCTGATGTTTTACAAACATGTCCACTGCTTGAGTTTAGTAGCATTTTGGATTCAGACCAACCTCCAAATGAGATGATAAAATAAAATAGTTTTGGTTAAATCTATTCGAACTATATCTGGCCCTCCAGATTATTGTATAATATTATTAATGTTATCTTGTTGCATCCAGTGTTAATTTTGTTGACAAAAAATTTTCGTCATCGTCTTTGTCAACGACATTATTTACCCAACGAAAACGAAACGAAAACGAAACTAAAACTCCCGCCCAGACACGAAAACTTTAACTAAATTGACAGACTTTTTTCGTCAACGAATAAAAACGAAACTAAAATGCTGATCGAAGATGATATCCAATCATAATGACTGCTGGTGGAGGAAGGCGGGAGCAAATCCAAAGCGATCCAATCAGAACACAGAGCCCTGCAGCCCGCCTGGGAAGACGCTAATTCAATGAATTGTGTCTGTGATATAGGTGAAAAATGTCTAATTCAGGTAGAAACAGAAAAGTACATATATGGACAAATGTTATATTAAAGACGACCCTCAACAAGACGTTGTGTGGAGCGACCATCACAGGCAAAAACACCAGAAAACCTGAAGCGACGTTTGCAGACAAGCCAGCCTGAAATCCACGCAAAGGTAAACATACAAACACGATTATTTCCAGCGTATTGGGCTGAATCCTAATTCCTCCCCGACCCTTCCAACAGTTGTTCCATTTTAAAGAGTTGGATTATCTGACATAGTTATTTAAGGGGTTACTCTAGCCAAGCTAATTAGCACCGGTACTGCGCGGTGGAGAAGCGCTTTTCTTCACGCGGGTGAAGCTCTGAAGCTCAGAGGTTTACATTTAAATGTAAGTCTTACAGGTATTACAGTTCATCACACATGCTGGTCAAGCACATATAACATGCTCACAGGTGTCCTGGACAGCTTACTCCCTAGTGAATGTTTTTTTTAATGCATTTTTACACTTGACTACCTCCTCAATACAAGTTTTTTTTAATGTTAAGACATTTATAATAAGACTAATGTTATTTACACATATTTACATGTGACCAGCACAGAATGTGATGGAAATTCATGTTTTGTCCACATGTAATACGTGCAACCAAGATCCCGTTGCTGCATTTCCGGCACACATTTTAAGTGTGTCCAAGGCTGGATTTTTGCTGTTGTTGGGCGCACATATTTAAAATTAAACTTTTAAGTTAAAGTCCCATTAACTGTCACGCTCGTAAATGTGTAAATGTGTTCTCCACATTTGACCCATCCCC
>NW_023416957.1:10769-16588 GCF_002922805.2 Oryzias melastigma | reverse complement strand
AAATTGCGACTAAAACTAAACCCTATTTTAGTCAAAAGACTATGACTAAAACTAAATTAAAATTCTCTGTCAAAATTAACACTGGTTGCATCCCAATTTTGACAGGATGTACATTTTACGGAGAACAAAAGTTATTTAATGTTGATATTCCTATCTGGTTTTATGTAAGGGATAATACCCGACAAAGAGTGCGTTATGAGAAATTAACGCACGACGCGGAGGCCTAAACCGCCCGACGCGCAAGGGAGGACGGTTGCTTAAAGAAGCCTGCGCAGTGATATCAAACGTTTGGTCTGTGTGACCGGAACTTCTTCTTTAGGTGTGCATTATCACTGTGCGTTATCACTTTTTAATCCACACCCAGCAGCCAATCAGAATCGAGTATTCACCCGGACCATGGTATAATCATATTTAAGTTTTTCCCACAGAAGTTACATTTTAAAAGTTTAAAAGCATTAACAATTTAGTTTTGTGTGTGTGTGTGTATTCAATAAATGTTTGTCCCGTTCAGCCAGTGTGTTTTGGATTTTGGCCCCCTGTGTGACTGAGTCTGACTCCCCAGATTAAGAAATAAAACAAACAAAATCCAATAGATTTCAATGCATCCAATTCTGAGAGGAAAACTATTCAGAAAACTCAGATTTCTCTTGGTATTTAATTTAATTTTTTTTATTTAGTTGACAGTCTTTTTGTGACCGTAAGGTTTTCCTTCATGTTGTGCAGAGATTATCGTTTTGTGGTAAAATAAGATTGTAAAAGAGTGTGAGCAGAATGTTTTAATCTAAATCTAGCAACAGTTAAAAAGTCACGTTTACATTTGACTGAAGTGAAGCTGCACCAGCAGACATGTGGACACCAGAGCTGGTCGCGGACTGACGTCACCAACACGTCCTTAAGTTAAAACAATCCTAAAAAGCAGCTCTCTCACCTGGCAGGTGGACGCTCGTTTCCGCCACGCCCACTTCCTCCCTTTAAATGAAACGGCTCGTCAATTAAGACGCGGTGGAGCCGCGTGCGCGCGCGGAGAGAATCCTCTTTAGGGTTTGAGGAGCCGAGCGTGTACGTGTTCACGGTCGCTGCACTCGCGAGCCCTCGAAGCTGGACGGCAACAGTTGTCGGTGATCGCTCCGTCCGAGGCTGCAGCAGCCCCGTCACACACCGGGAAGCGGCAGCGGTGAGCCTCCGGAAACCTGCTGGCGGTTCTCATCTGTGCTTGACAGGAGGACGGTCCTCCTCCTCCTCCTCCTCCTCCCACTCCTCCTCCCCCTCCTCCCACTCCTCCTCCTCCTCTGAGCATCAGAACAGCCATGAGGATCGTTTGAGTTATTTCTGCCTCGTTTTGAATTCCAGACAGAACAGTGCTCACTGACAGCAGACCGATGAGTTTAAACCAGGAGTGTCAAACTCAATCACACAACAGGACAAAATCCAAAACACACCTTAGTTCGCGAACAGAACAAATATTTATTGAACACTACTACAGTTTTAAAACTAACGTTTTAACATAATTAAGATATACAGCATGACCTGTGATAGCCCTAGTGTGAATGCTGTAAGCTGAATTTCATCACTGAAGACGATGGCTTAAATCACTGAAGCCAAAAGCTGAAATCGCTATAGCTGATAGCCGCCTAAAATATTAGCTAAATGTCAATTAGACTAAAAACTTCATAAAAATAGGTTGGTGATGGTTTTTTATATTAAATGAAGGCTTTTTGTGCTTTAAATCTATACTACACATTTATGTTTTATTATTAACACATTGATGAAGGCATTGTTACATTAACTACATGAAGCTCCAGATTAGTTAAAACCAGTCAGGGGAGGTTTTAGGGCACTAATCAGTACTTTTCCATTGGAAAACAAAGCCATAAATTACCTTGTTGGCAGGACAAGGGTCAGAGGCATTGACCACTCAAGCTTTAGATTTGGTGAAGATGACCATACAAGGTGCTAAGGTCATTGGGGATTTCCCCTTTCCTGACAGAACACTGGCCTGGAGCCAAATAAAGCTTGCCTTAAACATTTATAATCTTGTTTTATTACTCTTTGAATTTGCATGCCCCAAGACCCAGAGATCTCTGTACAAGTCTGATCCAACTTTTAATGAATTGACTAAATTCCAATTGAGTCTTCTGATCACTTTCTTCCTCATTAACGAACACGTAGAGGTTAGCAGGGGCCAACCTCACATTAGCCAAAACAGCTAACATGTAGCTTCAAAATAGCCTAAAAAACTGAGAAGAGCCTAAACTAGCCAAAACAACTAGCATGTAGCTGAAATATTAGCTAAATTCCAAAAAAGCCTACAAATCTTATTAAATACCAAAATAGTCCAAAAATCTAGCAGAATGCAAATTTATAAAACTAAATGTAATTTAACACCAATATTTAAAATGTCATACACCCATTAAAAAGACAGACACAGAAACAAACATATTCCAAAGTAAAAATTGTGGTTCAATTCGTGAACCATTGAGCTTGATTCCTGAATCGAATCAGATCGCCACCTTAGCAACGATCCACATCCAATACTCATCACCTCCTGCTCTGCCTTTCATGGTACCTGTACGCTCACAGATGCAGCAAGTGTCTGAGCAGGATGCTGATCGCGTTAAAAATAAACGCTGCAAACAATCGCTCCGCTTGAAAAATGTAAACACCACTCAAGTTGTTCTCAGTCGCAATCAAACCCAGCCAGCATCAGTATGAACGAGACAGCGCGACTGTGGATGCGACTGATGTGATGGCGGATCGCTGTGAACTATAAACTGAGCTGTAGTCCTGTTATTGAATCCATTTTACAAAAACACACAAACGTGCTCTCACACACACACATGGACACAAAAACACACACATATACACACACACACCAACATACCCCACTAGAGACATACACAGCAGACACACACAAAGACACACTTTAACAAATAGACTTCATGTTACTGAAAAGCTTTTGTTGGAGAACAAAGGTTTTATGATTGTCAGAGTTTGTTCAGGCTTATGTCCAGATGCAAGGAGGATTAATAAAACTGTCAGACGATGAAACACAGAGCCTCAGTGTGTCTGTTCACACACTAACAAACACACAAGTGTCACGGTTGATTTCCACATTCACTGAACAAGAAACAGCCCACCTCTGATGGGCGGATCATGGAGCTGCCACATGAGGGCCTGTGTACTGAAGGTCTGTCACACTCCTGTTTATGCTGCCTAGGAACTATAGAGTGTGGTCAATCGACATATTAGATGTTTAAATAAATTGTGATACCGAACAGGATTGGGCTTTGATTTGACCATGGTGGTTCTGGCTCAAGTGGGTGGGGTGTCTTTTGTTGGTAACTGGAGTCTTGAGACATTTCACCCAGTGTAACCTAGAACTGCTGTTATGTGATTATATTTACGAGGTTTTCTTTTTGTTGCAGTGCCGTGTTGATGTGAACTGCTGCCTTCTTTTTGTGCAAAATAAATAGTCTTTCTGAAACTCTGTTCCGGCTTGTGCCGTCATGGCGTGCACAACTGAAAACAAGTAGCTGACTGCTACAGTTTGGCACTGTGAGCAGGGCCGTTACAGAACAGGAGACGGTTCAAGTTTGACCCGTTGACAGGGTTGAAGTTGACAAACCAATGCAGCAACACATAGGGGTGTCCTGTAGGTCAGTGGTCCCCGACCACCGGGCCGGGGAAGAACTCGTGTTTTTTTTTGTTTTTTTTTTGAGACGGAAATCTTTTATTTTGAAAATAGACTGGATTCTCTCGATTAGCTTGAACGTTAAGCAGTCTGGCGGCGTGTAACAGAAGAAAAGTTGCATGTGGAACCTTTCTCTCCAAATGGAAAAGAACAGACGGTAGAACAGGTGATTCCCACACCGTACCTGTCTGCAGAGAGATGAGACTTTCATGAAGGAATCTAATCTTTAGGACGGTCATAGAAATGCTGAAACAAGATCATCCATTCAGAAGAACATTTCAGAGAAGTTGGGAATGCGATTCATGCAAATACTTCCATGAAATTAAGTAAGTGTATTTGAGTTCTTCTGTTTTGGAAAAAATATTTTTGTGTTAAAATGTTTAACTTCAAGGTTTTGCATGGAGCTTTAAATGATTCTGATTTGTTTCCTATTGAGCATCAATAATTCCTTTGTTGGTTACATTTTGTTAATTTATTTAAGTTTTTTTTAAATGAGATGATCTTATAATAGTAAAATAGTTTTTAACCACTCTTGACATGAGAGCCCAACAGTTGATATTTGGGCTGGGAGGATAAATGTTGAACCTTTTCTAGAGGTTCATTGTGCATGTACAGTGTAGTTCAAGAGGTCTGTGTCTACGTAAAATAATCCTAAAACCACATGGTATGATTTTTTACATAAATGTTTATGTTACTCCAACAAATAGTTATTTGAACACCTGAGAAATCGATGTTCATATTTGGTTCAGTAGTCTTTGTTTGTGATTCCACAGGTAAATGTTTCCTGTAGTTTTCTACAGGATTGAAAGGGCTGATTTTGGCCCACTCCTCCACACAGATCTCCTCTAGATCAGTCAGGTTTCTGGCTGTCACTGAGAAACAGACTTTGAGGTCTCTTCAAAGATGTTCTATTAGGTTCAGGTCTGGAGACTAGCTAGGGCACTCCAGAACCTCGATATGCTTCTTACAGAGCCAACAGGTGCACAACCCGGCTGAAGACTGTGAGGGGAACAAACAAGGAGAACAAAACTGAACACAAAATATGACAAATGAGGAAAACGAAGAACCAAGCCATGCTGTTTCAACGGGGGGGTGTTAAACTGTCTTTGGATCAGGTCTGAAAAATCTTCAGGTTAAGTTGTTTTGTCTCCTCATGAATCTGTGTCAGTACCTTCCTTTAGAGAGAACCACTCACGGCTCTGAGGGAAGAGAGGGGTGTCAGGCCCCCCATCCATGTGCCGACCTGCAGCGGCACACATGTCAAATAAGTCCATGAAACAATTTAGTTCCTCTGGATGAGCAATGAATTATTATGGGACGACCTTTGACCATCCTCACTGATGAATATCAAGGATTATATGATAATCCAGGAGCAGGAGGGAGGTGAAGCGAAGGCAAACAACAGAGCATGCTGGGACTCTGCGAGGCTGCCTCACAATCTGGCAACCCCAGAGAGCATATTTACTACACCCATCTGACCCCCGTATTTAAATTTCTCCACACACGTCATGCAGTGAGCCGATCCAAACTGAAACTTTTCAGGTTTTCTTAAAGACCCATTCCAATGAAAATGTTTTTTTGTGTTGTTCTTGTAACATTTTTCTCATAGAGGACCTTTATGAAAGAATTCATGATTAAAACTGCATTTCTTAATTCAAATTTCATTGGAACAGTAAACTGGATGCTAGGAAAAGCTCAGACTAATGATGCAGTTACTGAAATGGGCGTGCCAAAGTTTCTCTTCTCTGCTCCTTTGCTCCATTGCTCACCCTGCTGGCCCGCTCACACTTAGCTGTGCAATAAATGATGAGCTTTCAATGCTCATGTGCTCATCCCAGCTAGTCTCTGGCTCAAAACTGTACAGCTGGATTGATCCAATATTGCTTGTTGTTATGTTTGCACTGCTAATGTTAATTCAATTTAGTTTTCTTTATATAGCCCAATACCACAAAGAAAATTTGCCTCATTGGGCTTCATGCCGGTAGTTTTTACAAATGCAGAAAATTAGTCATAAAATATACACAATGGCTAAAAACTAACAGACTAAATAAACATGTTATCCCTGCCCTTAGACCCTCCCTCCCGGTAAGGAAAAACTCCTAAAAAACCTGAGTCAGGAAAAAAGAAG
>NW_023416957.1:0-10143 GCF_002922805.2 Oryzias melastigma | reverse complement strand
TATCCACGGGGCTTAAAGTGCTCTGAGAATATTTATCCAACATGTTACTAAACATTGGTTGGACTGCGAGTTTAAATTCGGACACAGAGCGGTCAGATAATGTTCATTTAAGCTCTTTCTTATTTGTTGGAGCAGTAGGATTTTCTAATTTAAACTGAAAGGTAATTAGAAAATGATCTGAGAGTATGGGGTTATGAGGAAGGACATTCAGCTGGCTAATCTCAACTCCATGAGTTAAAACAAGGTCCAGGGTGTGCTTATGACAGTGAGTAGGTTGATCTACATTTTGTGTGAAACCAACATTTTCTAATAAAGCTGCAAATGCGTTTCCAAGACAGTCACTGGAATCATCAATGTGAATATTAAAATCAGCTTGATATAAGGTCAAGTGTGAGCGTGCAAACAGAGCTTTCAGCGACGGTGAGAAACAGTCCCGCCCACAACTCAGAATTATATTTCTAATGAGCTACAACCGCTGTGCATAAAATATGTCTTAAAAAAACAACAAAGTATTTTTCATTCTGACTAAAACGTGCACAATCATGACTAAAAGACTACTGGGAACGATTTTACAAAAGAAAAAAAAATGGGGTTGGAGTGGGACTTTAATAAAGACAGATACTTTTATTTGATCTTGTTTAGAAAGACTTGAAGCTTCCTTGAAAACCTACTTTCCTGAGGGCGCAGAGGGTAAACATGGTCCAGGAGAAATTATCCGACACCAGAAATTAAACCAAACTCCTTGGGAATTCTTCCCTCAATGTGTGCCAAATCGCTGGGGGAGCTGTGCAGCGGGGCAACCAATAACTCACCTTTAACTCAGCACAACACGCCTCTCCAACACTCGTTAATTAACTCTCGCCTCAAATCCCAGCCTTATCAGGGCTTGTGTCCCGCTTGTGAAGGCTGTACTTGCGGACAAACACTGAAGTGTATTTCGTTAAGGCGACACGCTGCTGAGATGCTGCTTCATTAAGCATGCAGGCTTTACTGTTTGCCCTCTGTGTCTCATTTCTCATTATGGAATGAAGACATGGTGTCTTTGATGTTCACATGAAAAAATCACACAGGAATTGGGTCATGCAGGCCAGGGCGTCCTTTCACACTCTGATCGGCTGCTCTCATTTCTCAGCTTGTGGGTCAGCCAGCAGAGCTTCAGAAGGACGTGTCTTACAGTCAGCTGAGCTTCAAACACATGCACTGCATCTTTGTGATTCAGGAGAATCAGTGAAGTGTGCAATCAGGGACATGCAGAGATCTTTGGAGGGGCAGGTGCTGAAAAAAGGGGAGCACACATTTATCACTTTATGATGACAACTTACAGGATATAGCAGTTAAATTTTAGCAACCCACATCTTTTTGGAACTTCTCTAAGGTTGTTGAATCATGGCTGTTTGGAGTTGCTGTGGCAACAAGCTTCAACCTGGCTGCACTTTCCTTCTTCTGGCTTATTCTGGAAACTTAAACGGGGCGTCAGTCTACTTCAGTTTGGCTACGAGCCAGTCTCTGCAACTTTAAAGGGGCCCTACCATGATTTTCTTCAGCCTTCAGAGTGAACTATATCCGTGATCATATATTACCTTTGGACCACACAAGAAATCTATTAATAAAATATTAGTTATTTTCGTGAGATTTTTCATACCAGGACGTAAAACTACTCGATTTCTGAAGCTCCGCCTGTAGATGCGTGTGGGTGCCGCCCATTTCATGACGTCATCCTAGAGCCGTTCTTTAACAGTGTGTCTGTGTTTCTCCAGCGAATCACCAAAACATCCAAACTTTCTGCCTTCAGTAGCCCCGCCCATCGCTACACTGGTTCACACTTGGCGTCTGCACGACGGTGCTCAATCGGGGGGGCGGGGTCTTAAAGCACGGCTCCCCAAGCTTTTTCTTGTGAGGGTCACATAACTGTTTTCTTGTCTGATGGGGGGCCGGGGTCGGTTTAACAGAAAAAGTTTAATAATCGCGGGTGTGTCTAAACGTGAACATTGATGTTGTTCCAGAAAGCTACACATTACCAAAGTTTAACAATCCCTTTTCTGTAATCTTCACAGAAAAAAATAATACTAAAACATTTCAAAAATTAAACCTATACATATGTTTTCTTCTCCCGTCATATTTTCTTTGAGACTTTGAGACTGGTGTCTGATGCTAGCTCTTGCTAGCAGCACATTCTACAGCTTTGGGGGCGCCGTGAGCTACAACACTTACATTCTGACAATGTGGTTTGAAAAAAATGAGACACTGGGGATTATTCCTAAGGTAAAAACGGACATTTTAAGTCTCATCAAAAGAGGCAGAACATGCAGCTTCGTGTATCCTTATTGCTTTAATGCTGCGGTCTGGTCCCTTGCATATAGGAACATAAATCTGGCAATCGTCAGCATAGAGGTGGAATTCCACCTTATGCTTTCGAAACAACACTCCCAGTGGCAGCAAATAAATAGAAAAAAGCAGAGGGCCCAGAACTGACCCCTGGGGGACCCCCCACTTCAGGGGGTAACACTTGGATGAGTGAGAGCCCATTTTTACACAGAAGGACCGGTCTGTAAGATAAGACCGCATCCACTGTAGATATGAAACGATAAATACACGGAGTCAAAACACACTCAGACTGATGAATGTTAGCTTGAACATAGAGATCTATCGTAATGACAATACCAAATAATAGAATGAGAAATTCGGCCAAAGAGTAACTTTTGAATAAAAGTGCATTAGTTAAAGATCAATTACTGTTGGAAATAAAGTGATTCAGGTGTCATGAACCCCTTTACTTTCTCAGGGTGAGACATTCTCACCAAATTCTCCTCCACTACATCTGTATGGAGTTAGATTGAGAACAAAAGTCACAGATTTAACATTAAAATGTCCTAAATTGTAAACAAAATGTTCAGTTTTAAAAACAAAACTTTCAAAGTAGAAAATCTAAAATGCTCGTTTTCAAAACATTTTTCTGTGCTTTCAAAATGCCATTTTGTGTTTGTGGTACAAATGTTTTCAGATATGTCGTCTCTTGTCTCACTCTCGCCCTCTCTTTACTTTTGAATTCACATCTTTCAGTTTTAGCACGATATTTGTGCCACCAAACAGACATTCACAGAACCAACGGTTCATGCTAATTGGTCTAAATTCTATCCAATCAAGTCGCCATGTTTATCTAACATGGTGTCTGCTACTATAAGACTGTTTTAACAATGAGAAAATGGCATTTTAAATAATTTTAAAAACAAGTCATAATTCTTTACTAGCATTGATAAAATTCTATTTAGTCCAATTTATTTATTACGGATAAGGAGCTCCTGAAGAGGTAAAATTTCCTTTAAAATGTATCTCATCAGAAAGGTAGTGATGAAACAAAGTGAAATTACATTTTTGCTTCAGGAAAAAAGTGAGAAGCTTTCAAGATGAAAAGTTCCTCCAACCTTTAAAAGAAGCTTTTAGTTCAATGTTGGAGTTTTAAACCAAACCAGCAACCAGATTATGCAGACAGAAGACTTGTTAAACATGCAGAGAATGTCTGAAAATACACATAGAGCTTTCCTTTCAGAGTAGGAGTTGTGAAATCCTGACCATCCTCACAGATTTTCATGATGCATATTAAACAGCCCAGCAGTGTTGATCTCTGCTTCTCACCCACTTACTCCCTCTTGTGTTCTGTAGCTATTCCTGTAAAGCAGCTCTGACTCAAAAAACCCTTCAGGACATTGAACAGGCACACACTGCTTCAGGGACTGATCCACGCTGCAGCTCGGACATATACAGCAGTTTCTCTGCTTCATGGGATGCTGTCCTCTCAGCAACTATACTCTGCTCTCTGTCTGGATTGAGGAGGCAGCCCTGAAAATGACAAACTCTCACCTCCTGTACATCCATTAAAGACAGCTCTGGCCGTCCGACTCGAGAACACAAAGCTCCTCATAACACCATTGCAGGTACACTCCACAAAATGTATAACATCATGAGTTTTATATAAAATCATGGATCAGGGGTGTAGCCTGCTCTGAAACTGGAGAGCGCCATCTACAGCCTGAAGCAGCATTCACACCGAACAACAGTTTTTCTTCATGAAATTAGACTTGGGAGTTTGTCATTTGAGTTTTATATATGACCACTTGTTTCAGTTCTAGTGCTGTGCTTGTGTACTGTGTCACAGGAAACAATTTGATTAGAAATACAATCAGGACTTTTAAGGTCCAGTACCTTATGCATCAGTGTGCCCAGTGTAACCCGCAATCTTTGATTTAGATTAAGCCACTCCAAAGTGGAATACATTAGTTTTCTATTGGTTCTAACTGAACAACCAAGAACAAGTCTAGCTGCTTTGTTTTGGGCCACTTGTAGTTTAGCTAAATCTTTGTGTGAAGCAGAAGACCACACTTCAGAACAGTAGGACAAATGGCATAAGGTTAACGACTTAGTGATTATTTCCAAAGTGTTGCGTTTAACATATTGACGATATTGTTTTTGTAATAGCGATACTTCGACCCATTTTGTTAACAAGTGTGTTTATATGTTCTGTCCAAGACAGACTACCGTCAATGATCAGACCCAACAGTTTAGCTTTGACTACTTGTTGTATATTTTGACCAGCAATGCTTAAGTTTAATATGGATTCACGTGATAACTTTTGCTTTGACCCGATTATCATACTTTATGTGTTATTAATATTCAGAAAAGGCTTGTTTCCTAAGACCCACTCATGCAACAGAGCAAGCTCTCCAGACAGAACAAAGTTAAGTTTGTCACATGAATCTGCCGCATAGCAAACAGTGGAGTCATCTGCATAAATAGTCATTGAGGCCTCTTTTACAATGAAAGACAAATCATTAATAAAAGCAAAAAACAAGAAAGGTGCTACACAGCTTCCTTGTGGAAGTCCACATTCTAACCTGTTCAGTGGCGGGCCGTGCATTTCACACCTAGGCCTTCAGTAGTGCTCCATCTGAATCAATCCAACCCTCATTAACTATTTTATGGCAATAAAACTTCTAGTGCAGGTACAGCTGCGACACACACACCAAAAGCATAAAAAATAACCTGATAAAATTTCAATATTATGTAGGGAGATAGCAAAATTTTACTCACCAAAAATCCAGATTATTTAAACACAAAATCCATCCTTTCTATCCTCAAGAAGATTTCAATCACTCTGTCGTGCAGAATCCGTGCGTTTCGCAGATGGAAAGTGTTCCGTGGCTGTGATAAGCTGGAAAAAGTTGCATGCGGGAAATGTTCTGGTATTCCTGAAGCCTCTTGTGGTCCAGGAGGGAGACAAACATCAGTTTTTGTGATCTTGAAATCTGGTCTGTGTCTGGAAAATAATATTGTCGGTAGTGCGCGCGAGGATTTTGCGCTGCACACGCCCGTGGTGCGTTCAGGGGGCTCGTAGATTTCCTCGTATCAGCTTCACTCCCGCTCAACGGAGTCACGGAACTCCTTTACCCGTGCCAGACAAAACTGTGCCACAACTTTACCCAGACATTCATTTTCCACCAAAAATCAGACGATGAGACGCTTTCCACTGGCAACATCTTCAAACCTGACACGCCGCTCCTCGGCACCTGTGTCCGTCACATAACGCAGAACCAGAGCGAGCTGCGAGCTATCCAATCAAAGCTCGTGAAAATGATGACGTTTCCGTGCGCCTGCTAGCTGGCCTTGGTGTCGCCTACTCCAAATCTGATTGGTTGAAGCAACAGTTTGGTCGACAATTATTTTATGCTACAGGGCCCGCAGAACTGATTGTGAAGGCCTCCGGGCAGATTTCTTTGACCCTAGCAACAAATGGTGCTGCAATGTGATTGGTTAATGCTTAAATAGGAAAATACACGTCTGGAAGCAGCGCAACCAGGGAGACAGCAATGAAAGGACGAAGACAGAGCATTTGGAATTATAGAATACGTATTCACGGTAAATAATAATTAATATCAGTCTGTGATTCAGATATTTTTAGGCCAGCAGAGAAGGCCTTGCAGGCCCTGACGGCCCGCCACTGAACCTTTTCATGTCAGAAAGATAACTTTGGGATAGCAGGGGCAGTAAAACCGTAGCTCTTTAATTTACCTGTTAAAACACAATGGTCTATTACATCAAAAGCAGCGCTAAAGTCCAACATCACTACACCAACTAATTTAGAGTTATCCATACTGAGCCATCCGTCTGTCATTTGTATGAGAGCGGTGCAGGTAGAATGGTCCTTCCTGTAAGCGTGCTGAACCATAGTTAACAAGTCATTACTCTGGAAATATTTACATATTTGTTCATTAGTAATTTCTTCCATGACTTTACTACGTACTGGAAGTAGACTTATCAGTCTGCAGTTTGGTCCATTAAAAACCAATTTTTGGTCTTTAATTATAGGGATGATTTTGCCCTGCTTCCACGGAGTTGGATAAACACTTGTCAAGATGCACTGATTGAATATATGACACAAAGGAGCTGCAATAAATCCCGCTGTTTTGTTTAGAATGATGCTATCCAAGTGATCAGTTCCAGGGCTACCATGCATAGGAAGTGACTTGAGCAGGGTCATCACTTCAGCTGTTTGCACACGATCAAAACTAAAATTACAAGTTTGTCAACCATAATTTAATTCTCAATTAGTTCTTTGAAATTGAAATTTATTGTCCCCAAACTATTTCTTAAAGCACTGACTTTATTAAAGAAATAATAATTAAAATAATCTGTAATGTTTTTAGGATTTGTTATAAAACCGTCATCAGACTCAACAAAAGAAGGACATGCATTTCTGTTCCTTCCATTATTTCATATAAGATCTTCCAAAGCTTTTTACTGTCATTTTTCGCACTATCCATTTTGTCTCTATAGTATTCTTTTCTTTCTTTTATTCATTTTGGAAACTTGGTTCCTTAAAGTGTAAGTAATGCCCTGGGACAAAGCTAAAATAAGTATCCAGATATATTCCATATGTTCTAATGTATCAAAAATAACAAATAATTACCGTTGACAAACGCAGGTTTTTGTAAAATTTGACAAAATCAACGACAAATCACACTGGCATTTCGCCCTGCTTCAGAAACGGCTCGATTTGGGTCACGTGACGCGTTGACGTCATGTGAGTGAGACAGCGCCAGCAGCAGAATGCAGGCGGACCCAGGGTGTCTGCAGATACATGTATGTGTGTGCGCTGCGGCAAAGTTGAATTCTATAAACATCGGTGTTATGGTCCGACGGAGTATTAGGGCCACAAAAAAATAAAAAATTAAAACTATGATTTTTAAAGTCGTAAATTTACCAGATTTACAATCGAAATGAGCCTATTGTGAATGAACAACACTGAGCAGAACCAGACCGACTAAACTGTGAAAAGCTTCTGATTTCAACAGGTAAACTGAATGTTTAAAACAGTGCACATGTTTGGAAGTTTCTTTGTTTGATTTGCAGTTTATTAATCATTGATGGTGGCTTGCAGGATCTCTGCAGATCCGTTGATGAAACCATCGACAGTCGCAGCGGTCCACCAGTCATTTCTTCCTCCGTGAAAGATCAGATCTCATTCATTTCTGTGTGATGCTTTCATCTGAAGAGGAATCGTTTTCGGAATTTTCAGTGTACTTAGCTAACGTGACAGACTGTTGTCATCCCCTGTTGTTGTTGTTTGTTGAAACGGGACGATTCATGTAGAGAACGGGGCGTACGGAGAACTGTTTAAATCCTCCTTTCGGGGGGGGCTGACTCTAGACCAGGGGTGGCCAACCCTGGTCCTCAAGAGCCTCAACCCTGCCTGTTTTCCAGCTCTCCCTGGACTGATTGATGCTGACAATTGAAATCAGGTGTGTTCAGTCAATCAGGATGTGGAATCATTTACGTCAACTAATCAGCAGGAAGCTGGTCAGGGAGAACTAGAAAACAGGCAGGGTTGAGGCTCCTGAGGACCAGGGTTGGCCACCCCTGCTCTAGACATTCAGGATAAGTTTTTATTGTGCCATGCATAAATAGTAATTCTTACCAATCTGTATTGCCAGCCCGTCCTTCTAACTGAGGAACATCGTCGTTTTCACCGGCATTCTCAGCGTCACTGTCAGTGTCATTGCCAGATTGTGAGCTCTTACTTTCCGCGCTGCCGGCTCAAATTGATAGGGCTTTACAGTCCTCAAACCACAAACACCCGGCGCCTCTGAATCAGCGTCACTTTCAGAACAAATGTTTCCACAATCTAAGTCTGAAGACAGAATTGTGGACCTTGAAATATCGCCGCTATCGCTAGCTCCGACACGCAAAGGAGAAGCCATCTTGCTATGTTGACCCGTGTTACGTCACATGCACCACGTGACCAAAACGGAGCTTTTTACCCGGAAGAGACAGGTTGGCCAAATTTGCATATGGATTGGCCGCAAAAATGCCGTTTTATTTCAATATTTCTTCTTGGCCCAAAACACGCCAAAACATTTGGAAATTGTAAAGATAAGGCGAAATACAGTTAACACCGAAAAGACCCACAACCCCATTACTAACCCTTTAACTTGCGATATTTTAGTTGGTCAAATGATAATTTGGAATTTGCAAACGCTGAAGTTTATAGCTGAAATCACTGAAGCTAACAGTTGAAAAGGCTGAAGCTGATAGCAAGCTAAAAATATTACCTATTTGACAAATTAGCCTAAATAACTGGTAAATTGTCTAATTTTGTCAAAACAGCTTGCAAAAAGCTAAAATATTAGCTAAAATCCCAAATAGCCTAAAAAATGAAAAATAGCCGAAATTAACAAAAACACCTAGCATGTATCTGAAATAGAAGCTAAACCTCAAAATAGTCTTAAAAACTGAAATAAAGCCCAATTTAACCAAAATAGCATGTTGCTGAAATATTAGCCAAACTCCAAAGTAGCCTAAAGCATTTAAAAAGCTTAAATTACCCGAAACACCTAGCATGTAGCTAAAATATTTGCCAAATTCTAAAATAACCTATAAATCATAAATAAAATTAGAAATAAGCGCAAGATAACATCGGGCCATTGATAAAAATAAAATAAAATGATCTAGAGGGCCGGATAGAATTACCTGGAGGGCCGGATCCGGCCCCCGGGCCTTGACTTTGACACATGTGCAATGTACGGTGGTGGCTGGTTATTTTCACACATCTGTGACTGTGTGCACTCATCTCACCCCTACTGTTAAAAACTGAGTGAAGAAAAATAGTTGTGAGCTTACCATCATTCCAGGAGTACTAACCAAAGAACTCGAACCGCTGGACATTGGCGCAAACGTTGTGGGCAACGTAGACGGCAGAAAGTGAACACACCTTTACTAAGACTGGGAGGCAGCGCCGAGTGAGTTCCCCTATCATATGTAAATGGATAGTGGACGGCCGGGCTAAGGTATCTGCTTTACTGTTGTCTGAACTTCTGCCAAAGCCGGTGTCAGTGCTGAGCTACCTGGAAACGAGACTGACTCTGACAACAATGAGATGAAACCCGGAATGTTTGACTCGGAAATTGTCTGGCTGTTCAGTTTAGACAGAAGATGAAGACTATGATAGATTTCTGAGAGAAGACTGATTGAAACTTGATGTGAGTGTGTTGTTAAATAATGGAGTAAAGTTCAGCTGAACTCACTGCTTTGCTTCTTTTGCCTTTTTTTGGGTTTTTTTCTAGACTGTATGTTTTGGCATGCACCTTAAAATACGGTGTGTCTTACGCATGAGATAAGTATAGAAATAGACCCCTGAGTTGAGACTACACCTCATAATACAGTTCACCCTATGGTGTGAAAAACGTGGTGCACTTTTCTAGCAATAGCTGGAGAACAAAGAGACAAAAACTGATTTGACTGTAAGTGAATTACTGTATTTTTTGGACTATAAGTCGCTGCAGAGAATTAGTCGCACCAAACAAAATATGAGACCAAGAACAGAAATTTCCTTTTGAAAGGCAAATCATATTATTGGAACAGCACTATATAGTGTGTTTGCAATTTTATAGTGCTGTCCGAATCTACAACTCCAAAAATTAGAAATTTCCCAGAAGACAATGCGAAAAACTAGTGAGCATTGATGCTCACTACATTAGCGAATATAGACTATAATGCATTAGGTGCAAACGATTTTTGGGGAAAAAAAGTTTTTTAGTAGTAATTATATTGAATAATAACTCAACGTTTACATCACCAAAACACAGTGGATTC